>NC_079164.1:60674596-60722096 GCF_947568905.1 Ostrea edulis
TCTGCTTCATACTTAGATATTTTATTGAAAGTAAACATTAATGGCAAACTGACAACTCAACTGTATGACAAACGGGATGATTTCAGCTTCTTCATCGTCAACTTCCCATATTTATGTAGCAATATTCCATTATCACCTGCATATGGTGTTTATATCTCTCAACTGATTCGATACGCAAGAGCTTGTTCTGCGTATAGTCAGTCTTTAAATCGAGGCAAGCTACTGACAAACAAGTTGATGGTACAGGGGTTTCAACAGTCTCGATTGAAGTCAGCATTTCGCAAATTTTATGGTCGTTATAACGATCTAGTTCGTCAATACAACGTATCATTGGGTCAAATGCTGTCTGACGTGTTTCATACCGATTGTTATGCCGTTCTTGGCACACTGATTTTGACTACGGATAACTCCGTTTACCTGATCAGGATATAGGGCTCACGGCGGTGTGACCGGTCGACAGGGGATGCTTACTCCTCCTAGGCACCTGATCCCACCTCTGGTGTGTCTGCCCAACTATCTATTTTGTATTGCTTATAGGAGTTATGAGATTGATCACTTCGATATCTTCACCTTTCATTCGTTCAAAGGCTGCACGTAAATGATGCGTTTGTTAGGTAAAAGTTGAGGCACTCTAGAGCATAGCTGTACTGTTCAAGTGAAGATTTGGACGACAAAGCCCTGTAACCCCGATCTTTGATAGTGGCACAACAAAACACACACACTTTGATGGGCGCTGCCATTACTGCTGACGCTTAGAGTTTCGGAAATACTTACGGCGATTCCCATTGGTCCTCGATAGGTCACGTAAGGTCATGCATTTTAATGAGTTATGCAAAAATATCGGCGTTGTGTCTCACGGAAGGTAAAAGAAATGCGACCGACCATGTGTTTCCAAAGATGCTTGAAACCTAAATGTATAGAAAAGGTGAAAAACTTGCCACTCCGTCCCCGCTATCAATTCGTAACAGTTCTGCAGCATTTTTATTTTAACATGGTCATTCTTAATTTGGGGGAATGTCATGGATAATAGAGATGTTTCTGAACATGAATCGAATATGAAGATGAACATGAATCTGAAACGAATATGAAAGTAATGTATCCTGATCCCGATGCTTAAAGCATAAAAGTGTTTAATCCCATAAAATTGTAAATAAATGGATGATATTCCAATTCCTTAATTAGCGATCTGCTTTTTAGGTTTTGTTAGCTAATAGAGTAGTATGTAAATTACTGATATAAGTCTTATAAATGTTCATAATCCTAATTCAACGCTATACAAAATTTAAGTTTGTTCTTCGAACTACCAAACAGGCACAAAGGCAAACATGATTAGGCAGGGTAAGGATTTTCAGTCGGCCTTGACTTAGTGCTACATTTGACGGATGCTCTTGAGAAGACATGGCCTCTCTCCATGAACCGTGTTTCTTCAAGGCATTGTCTGAAAATATTTAAAATCATCATCAAAAGACGATTTAAAAAGGAGAAAGATGTATGTGTGGTGAGAAAGAGAATGGGTGCATCGTGTTTGAGAGAGAGGATGTGTGCGTGTTGTATGAGAGGGAGTATCTGCCTGGTGAGTGGTGAGAGAGAGGATGTGAGAGAGAGAGAGAGAGAGAGAGAGAGAGAGAGAATGGATGTGTGTGAGAGAGAGGATGTGTGCGTTGAGAGAGCAGTAATATCATTTTTGGTTTTAACGACCCGGCGTACCCAGGTTAACCGCGGCGATGACCGGCGAAACACTTGATTGTGAGCCGGAATTGCGCACGCATCTCACCGGGTAAGCCGATTGAGCTTTTTGATAGGCGAGGCGGCTTCAAGCTGACTAGTGTCCATGGAGACCGTAGTATCGAGAGTTGCTTATTCTACGACATGTTTTTAATTTTCACACTGGTGAAATAAACATGATTTGTAAATATGTTGGTATTTTCTATGCCGAATAATGTTTATACAGTGGAAGTTCAACATTTTTATTACTGTACTGTAGCCGGGTCACTTGATTCTTAGCGCGTCGCCGGGTAGACCCGGCTTAGTTCGATTCGGCCGGATTTTTATCAAAATCAAGTATGCTAAGAGTAAGAGAGAGGGGTTTGGTAAAACGTCTTGTTTATAAAGCGTAAACTTACCCAAACCAGGTTATACTCGTATAACTTGCCCCAGAATTAAAGTCATTCCTTAAATGATTTAATTCTTATTGTATCATTGTCTCTGATTGGTCAAATTCCAATTGAGGAACGCAGGTTATATTTGCATAACCTGCTTTGGTATGGGGACACACCCCCTTGACAACCAGATGCCGGAACTATATTTTTTTCTCTCTCTAAATTTACATCGCAGCACTGTTTTCAGCTTTCTATGGAATAGAAAGTCAACGTGTACAATAAGTTTCTTCGGTTTGATACACATATTGTGTTTTCGTTGTCAATATTAGCATTATGATGTACGCCTCATGTTTGGTAATCGTCAATAAAGCATTTGAATTTCAATTAGTATCTACTTGTACGCAAATCACTGTTGTAAATCATCTTTATCTGTATGATGGTCGAATAATAGATTAAAACAAAGATATTATATTCGAATTAATGATTTACCAAGTTAGCATTGTCCTGTTCATTTTGAAATACATTTCTCACTGGGGGGAAAAGGGGGGAGGGTCATTGCTTGATCCGCCTTTCAACAAAGCAAACAAAAAGTCATACGTCACATTTTATCACATGACGTCTGTCACTTGCTTATACATAATATATTTTCTTGTGTTGGATTTACTATTAGTGACGATGTTGCATGCAAGGGTAATTTTCATGTAGTAGAAGTTTTCACAGAGTTAAAAGCCGCAAATTATTGCATTTTCTGATATTTGAAGATTTATTTTGGGTAGGCCTAAACAATGCAATTTCCCTTATTTTCTCAATCTGTCGGAGATGAGCAACTTCAAAGTCAATCGCTATCTCTAAAGGGCAGCGAATTTTGAGATCTATGAAAGATAATTAGGAGCACCAAAAATCAATCCTGTTTATGAAATAAATCCATCTTTTTTCTCTTTAATTCCTTTTCAAATTTATCTTGAATTTGCTAATCATTCCGTACTAAACGATGGAGGAGTCTTTCTTTATCTGTTTCATGATTTGCCCAATGCCCATGTGGAGTGGGGCTAATTCTGGTGTCACAATGACCCAAAAGTAACACCATATGGTCATACGCATATGGAATATCGAATTTCGAGCAAAAAAGACCCCGAACTTCGCCAACAGCAAATCAAAAGCCGAAGCAAATGTGATGTCTATAAAAGGTCACACTATTACAACCGAATCATTACGTGTAACACCCTTTCTCACTAAAGGGAGTCAATTGATGTTACCGGTCGATCAGCTAACAACGGAAACAAATATGAACTAACTGAATACGTTTTATGGAAGGTTACATGTCTAGCCCAAATGTACACATATAAAAATCATCGTCCTCTACGAATGTTTGAAATAATGTCTCTGTAAACCCTCTGAATCGATTCTTACGTTACTGTCGCCAAGTCGATATAACCGAAGTTAGACCTACAGTTTTACCTGATAATTCCATTTCCGGTTATATATACCATATTAAATTAAAAAGATGCCATTGCATCTTTAGCAAAATGTTCTTTTTAAATGAAACTGCATCATCCATAACGTGCAACTCCAGTGAATACGTTTGTCGCCAATGTTAAAATACATACGTTATCGCTTGTTAAAACTTGACACAATGCTGCTAACGAATGGACTTTTTAAGTGTAATAAAGATAAAAATAAATCCATTATCGTACTCAAATAATGACTACACGACTCTCTTAACTTAAGAGTGATTCTAAAGTTATCATATGAACAAATCACAGAATTGGATAGTTTGATTTCCTTCGATACATACGTTACCTATATATTTTAATAAGTGAATAGCTGCTAACAACATCTGTTGAGCCAATATTTGATTCCTGCTGTATATTGAATTACTATAAAAATGAAATAGAACGGTAAAGAATAGTTATTTTCAAACGTTCAGTGAAAAATTACATACGTTTCCAATACTTACGTTACCATAATTACAAAATTGTGGCTATAACCAAATGCAGTTTGGTATTGTATCACGTGACTTATATTGAAATACTGACAGCCATTTGCAAAAAAAGTTTATTTGCCGCGAGAATTTGATTTGTAAGAGGTTGTATGCTGCATAGTAATACTTGCTGCAAGGTAAGCTATAAAAATCCATTTCACACAGGTTATTTACCAATATAATGAAGTGAAAACCGTAAATTTAAAATTGAAATTTAAAGATATATATATTAAGTTCGCCGATAGTTGTTTATGGCGTAGATAATGTCCGATACCTACGTTACTGATGGTAAACGTATGTATCAAAATTTGGTGTCGTATTTGTGATTGCTTTCTCTCTACCACAGTTGTATTTCAGCTTTCAATAATTCAATGCTCTATCCTTGCACATGTAGAATTGAAGTTCATAGAGCAGGTCTCAACATGTTGTGATAACTTTTTGAAATGGTATTAATGTGTCAAATTTCAGTGATTTCACTTCATATTTAGAAAAAATTTACTTGCTGTTTGAAAAAATATGAGATATCAATGAAACATTAGTTTCATAATAAATATTCGTTTTATATTGTTTATACTGAACACATGAAGTTATACTACTGGATACAGTGGTGACGTAGGTATCGATATTGACGTTACGTTTAACTTTTCATTTTATACCATCTTCATCCACTGTTACCATCTTGAAAGAACTGTTGTGGTTTAATTAAAACTCGTAAATGAAGACAGAAAAACAATAGAAAATATATTTTCTTTGTTAAAGACGTGTCAATAATTTTGATACATACGTTACCATGAACATACTTATCGTTTTCTGCGTTTTCAATAGAATTTGTTGATTATTTCCATGTTTGTAGTTAGCCGTTTAAATGTTTTAGTTGTTTCGTGAACGCCGGTTATAAAAAGACTACTTTGTTTATAAACAGACCACTGTATTTTAATGCAAATGGTTTGCAGGGTACATACGTTACGTGATGCAGAAAGCATTCTTGTTTTCAAATGCTATTTATTTTTTGCAGTTGCTTTCCAATAATTTGTTGGATATTTTTCTCTCACAATAAATTGAATTTTAACCAAATATTGTCTATATTCTTTGTGCACTATTTTAGTACAAGGATGCATACTTACGTTACTGATTATTGGGAGTAGAATATTTGGTAACTACATGTATGTAGTTAATTATGTCCAATTTCGAATGATTTGATGGGAAATATCTTTATAAATCATGATGTATCTCTTAAGAAGCTAGATTTAGGCGAATCATTGTTTTATTGAAGAATAACATGAAAGGTTTTAATAGAAAAATTAAAACCATATCGTAGACCAAAAAAATGTGTATGTATTCGTTTTCACAACCATGTAACTTACAAATATATATCAGTTGCCCGGGTTCATGTTAAACATACAATGTCCGGCTTTTGAAACATGGACAAAATTTGATAACAATTTCCCGCTATGCAGAAATATTATTGAAGGGTAGAAGAACAGTCACGTAGATATCATGTGCATGAAACTAGCAAGGCTACTACCTATGTTTCACCGTGAATATCTCTAAAAGTCTTTTAATGGTTCTGTTGATTTTTCAAATTTTGTTCCGTGATATGTTGGCCTTCACATATTTCACCAGAGTATATTATTTAACGGATGTTTATTTTTCGGCAATTAGTATATACCATATTGACTCCCTTTAGTGAGAAAGGGTAATAAACAACACAACAATGCGATGTACCCAATTAGAAATGGTATTTCATGGTGATTGGCTCATGGCAAATGCGAGGTTGGAGAGGCATACCTTTTCCGCTATATAAGCTGTTAAATACAAATCATCAAATGTGATAAATGTTTTTAATTAAAACTCCCTATTGGGAAGGGCTTAGTACAATGCGTTGGCGATTTTTATCGATTTAATATGTGATACACGCGTGACGTTCGTCATGCTGCGATGATGACGCGCAATCGCCTCGGAAAAGTATCAACTGCAACGTCCATACCACGCTGTCTACGTTATATAAACCAGGCCACTGAACGTTACATGAAGTAATGAGTCAGAATAACTGTTTTAAGACTACAATAATGAATAAGACGTTAATGATACCAAAACTGAATTTGTGATGAAAATCTAAATACCGGTAACACATTATACAGGAATTTGGTTCTAGCCTTTTAACTTCATTCACGGACGCGCTTCCGGCGAAGAAATGCATCGATTTGATGCTATTCTTGCGCCGATCCACGTCCGAGTCTTCTTACCGGTTAGGGAAAAGGACGAACGCGTGATCCGATTTGGGCAAACACGACGGTCACGTGACCTTCTCGGCCAATCGGATTTTGTTTTACTAGTTTTTTTTGTTTGTTTTGGTTTTTTTAACACATGAGGTATAATAATACTCCATTATCATATGCATATGGCGGTTTTGTCTCTGATACACGAGAGCATACAATCCGTTTTTAAATTGAGGTAAGCTAATGACAAAATGTAAACGGGGTTCAAAAGTCTTGTTTAAAGTCATACCGTAGGTGCCTGGGTCAAGGATATTACGCTATATAACCTAGACAATGCATGTGGAGGAAGTTTGAACTATGATTAAATGTTTCTCTCCGATCTATGGTGTCTCTTTTTACATTTTTTAAAAGCTTAACTACATGTGTCATTACCACATAATACTAATTTATCCACGTTTTAAAAAATGTCTTATCCCACTGATTCACAATAACGAACGAAGCAAGGCTTTGAAGGTAACACGTATGAAAAAGAAAAAGTGAGAAAATCAGCAAATGAATAGAGAATAATCTCTACATACGTTCACTGAAAAGTTTGTGATCCATACCGGGTGCCGCCATTTTGTTTTGTTCATTAGTTGCTTCTACAGTTATTCTTGTTTTAATTTTGAATGCTAAAAATACAAGACTTACGTGCAAATTGTAATCAAACACTCAGTTTGTTAAAAATAAATGGTATAATTATCAAAAAATAAATAAAAAAGAGTCGAGGTTAAATGTGACGTCACAATGCGCAATTTACGTCGGCTGACATTATGTTCCCCGCGTTCAATATATAGGCGCATTCTGTAGTTTTCTCTCATATCTACGTATGTAAGATACAGATATTCTATGAAAGAAAGGTATGTAAGATATTTCTATCTTTCATATCACGTGACGTTTATCTTACATATCCCGTGACGTCATTATCAATACACAACTAGCCAAACTTCCACCAGAGTTCGTTTGCTCACAAACCAAACTCAATCGTAACTACTCGGCTATTTCCGTAACCGCAAATGAACCTCGTATGTGGATCGACGCCATCAGAGTTGGCTGCTACGTATACATAAACGTAACTATGACGTCACAGTCGTACGTTGCACTTTCAAACGTGAGCTTTCAAATGCATCTAAGATATTATGCACATCTAAGGTATTGTACCACTATCAATTTCCACTTACATGTTTATGTATTAGAGTGAATAAGACGTTAATGATACCAAATCTGAATCTGTGGTGAAAATATAAATAACACATTATTCAGGGATTCGGTTCTGGCCTTTTAACATCCACGGGCGCGCTTCCGGCGAAGAAATGCATCGATTTGATGCAATTCTTGCGCCGATCCACGTCCGAGTCTTCTTACCGGTTACGGAAAAGGACGAGCGCGTGATCCGATTGAAACCAAACTCTTCCACTTAGGCATTATGGGATAGCGATTTCTTAGGCCGCGTATACTGTGACGTCATTGTAAAATGACGAAAAAACATAACGTCAAACGTAAACAACTTTCAAAACAAGAACGTAAACATCAAGTTCATTACTTTACACAATAATTTGAACAGAGTCTCCCTACTTTTTAATGATCTTTTGATCATTTTATGTTTAAAAAAAAATCCATACTTTTATATTAATGTTCTTAATATCAATATCTTCAAACTGTTAACTGCGAACTACTTCTTTAGTGTTATTTGCCTGCATGATAATCGCGGACTCGCAATATACAAATCTGTATATTGTGCTGCGTCACATAGGAGAGGTCCAAACTCCCCGTCGAGGCCTCATTACGTCACCTACGAATAGATTGGTTTGTGAGCAAACGAACTCTGGTGGAAGTTTGAGGAGAGGTCTATTCGTAGGTGACGTAATGAGGCCTCGACGGGGAGTTTGACAACTAGCTTGCAACATACCATTCTCTCACCAGAGGGCGCACTACTCAAGCTTCACTTTCACCTCTGTTATCGTCTGATAAATAGTTCGGCTAACCACATGATCTCGCACGGACAAAATAGCGTCTTTGACTCCAACAGAAAGACACGTTTCTATTCTTTGTGTAATGTCAGATTTTCATCATTATAATCTCGCTAGTTTTTCTAATGTACTTTTATGTAGAGTCCATAGTTACGAAGTGAAAGGGAAATTATACAATTGACAAGACAAAATAGTTCCATAAATATGGAGGTTACACTAACGTAATACAGCGTTTCGATACCTACCAATTTGTTTTTAACTCATAAATTTATGTTTTATTTATGAAAATGATGCAGATTTATTTTATTTTCAAAGACGCTCTGTTTTACAAAATTCTTGTAAATCAGACGATAACAGAGGTGTTGTGGAGCGTAGCGTAACGCCCTCTGGTGAGAGATTGGCAACATACCTCGCCTCGATTGACGAACACTAGCGTCTGCAAGGCTCTTGTACAAAAAATGACAGATTGTAATGTCCCTGATAATCTCCAGGTGTATGTGACCGGACACAAAAATACACATTCCTTGAACAACTACCGCACACTCAACAACAGTCACAAATTCCTCATACACCTATGTCATCCTGTGCATTATGCCAGTTCACAGAAACCCAGCCCACACGGTCTATTACTTCTAGGCCTACCTCCACATTCACTCTGTCAACGTCTACTGTCCGTGTCTCAGGTGAAATAAGTGCCTTCAATGTCCATGAGACTCGAGTCCTTGCACGCGTGGAAAACGAAAGTCTAGCCATGCCCATATCCACCAACAAAAACCACTTGGAATCTCTCTTCACACACTCGTCATTAAATAACTGCTCAATTAATATCAATATCAATGCTCCTCTAAGAAAAAAAATCGTGCAGTTGTGGATTCATATTCTGATTAGGTCAAAATGTTTCGCGCTGATGGACTGTCGAGTTACGTCACGCATCACCCTGATTATTGATTTATTCAAAGAGGAATAACTCTTATACAATTAACATACACTCGTCGGCCGATTTTTTGTCGGCAACGTAGTTGCCAAAATGAGGGTCGTAGAATTCGATTCTGGTGTTATTTTTAATGTACAGCGAAAAATTAATTAATTGGAAATTTCTCAAAATGGCATCGCTAGGCACAAGGAAAACGGAAAACTCTATAAATATGAGAGAAAAATACTCTCTTATGAGTTGCCATGAAATATTAAGGTGATTCCACCCTCGGGGTTGCAAAAAACCGGTAAAACCCTCGGCAAAGCCTCGGGTTTCACATATTTTTTGCAACCCTCGGGTGGAATCACCTTATATTTCATGGCTACTCATAAGAGAGTCTTATAATCCTCACATACCTCCCTTTCATATTTAGATGTTACTGGGTGTTTAACACAAGGGGGATTTAATAAATAATATATATTTTTAAATGAATTATAATTTACCGTACGTAATGGAATGACGGCAATGACCATTTCATGCTTTGCTCGGTCCAACGGTCACACCGTATATATATATATAGAGAGAGAGAGAGAGAGAGAGAGAGAGAGAGAGAGAGAGAGAGAGAGAGAGAGAGAGAGAGAGAGAGAGAGAGAGAGCCAAATTAACATAAACTCAAATAATTGAAGATATCTTCAATTATTTGAAGATATCATCAATTCATTTGATGCACGCAACAATTTAATTAAAGATCTCTTCAAATAATTAATGATATCTTCAATTCTGAATTATTGCGCGCATTAAATGAATTGATGATAGCATTAATTCTTCTACTGAATTGATGCGCGCTTTAATTGAATTAATGATCTCTTCAAATGAATTAATGATATCAACAATTGAATTGATGCACGCTACAATTCAATTAAAGAGAGCAATAATTGATATAATGCGCGCATTAAATCAATTGATGAGAGCAATAACTGAATTGATGCGCGCATTAATTCATTTGATGAGAGCAATAATGGATTTAATGCGCGCATTAATTCAATTATTGCTCTCTTCAATCGAATTAATGATCTCTTTAATTGAATTGTTGCTCTCTTTAAAAGAATTGATGCGCGCATTAATTCCTTATACAAAAGCATTGTAAATAATTAAAGATATCTTCAATTGAATTAAAGAGATCATCAAATTATTTATACCGAGCTCTAAATCAATTATTGCGAGCAATAAATCTACGAAATTGATGCTCTCATCAATTGAATTGAAGAGAGCAATAATTGAATTAATGCGCGCATCAAATCTATTATTGCTCTCATTAATTCAATTGATGCTCTCATCAATTGAATTGAAGAGAGCAATAATTATATTAATGCGCGCATTAAATCAATTATTGCTCTCATTAATTCAATTGATGCGCGCATTAATTCAATTGATGAGAGCAATAAATGAATTGAAGCGCGCATTAATTCATTTGATGAGAGCAATAATTGATTTAATGCACGCATTAATTCAATTAAAGAGAGCAATAATTGAATTGATGATATCTTCAAATAATTGAAGATATCTTCAATTATTTGAGTTTATGTTAATTTGGCGCTCCATATATATATACCGTAACCGGTAAGAAGACTCGTTAGTGGATCAGCGCTTGTCTCGTTCAACCAGACACTCGGCTGTCTCCGTAAATCTTCGACGAGCAGAGAGTCTGGTAAAGACACGCGATAATAACTGTTACCGCTAGGGAGCGCTAATTAAGTTTCCGTTGGATTCTCTCTGACATAAACAGTCAATTCCGAAATATGATGCTCAAATTTCGGAATTTGTATAATGTATAATGTGTTATTTAGATTTTCACCACAGATTCAGTTTTGGTATCATTAACGTCTTATTCACTCTAATACATAAACATATAAGTGGGAAATTGATAGTATTAGGATACCTTAGATATGTGTGATATCTTCGATGCATTTGAAAGCTCTCGTTTCATATTGTAACGTACGACTGTGGCGCCATAGTTACGTTTATGTATACGTAACAACCAACTCTGATGGCGTCGAACCACATACGAGGTTCATTTGCGGTTACGGAAATAACCGAGTAGTTACGATTACATACATCAGAGATTAGATGGAATCGACCGAGGTAATCCGAGTGTACTTATCCTGTCGACCATATTGATACTTTAAATTTCCGGTGAAGTTCCGCAGCAAAAATAGTAATATTGTCCAATCGTTTTGCACCTTTTGAACTAGTCATTCCGTGCTGAACAACCACAATATGGTTGACTCGTTTGAACTCGGAGGCTAATAGCTGGTGAAAACGAATCTGATCTGCTGAAACGGACGATCAACATTCATTCAAATATTGTGAGAGTGACCACAAATAGCTATATTTTAAACAGTAATTCAAGTTGGACCGCAACGGATGACGGATGCATAAAATCCAACGTAATGATGAAAATTGCATGGAGAAAATGGTTTAGGGTTACGGACGGCGATCTAATTCTCGGAAGATGGACTTATTTTTTCAAAGTTTCTGTGAAGTCAGGTAAACGATTTATTTATTATAAAACAGAACAATATTCTGGTTTTCAACTGGGAAAACTTTTTATGCATTATCACGATTAATACCTAAGTTTTGAGAGTTTGAAGCGTGCAACCGAGAATCTATAACTGCCTTTTAGCCCCCTTTTCACTATATACTATATATACCAATTTGCTCAGATTGTATCAAAACCCTTGCTTTGAAGCTCCAATGTGTTAGTTTCCTCATATACTACATTAGCTTTCGCATTCAAATCAGAAACATGAACTATGATGTCAGAGGGCAAGGACAATAGAAATTAACATAGAATGTTGAGTGTTTTCTATCATGCAGTATTTTTAAATGTCGATTTATGTATATGCAAGGGATCACAGTCTAGTATGTTGGGAATGGGAGGTAATTAAGTACAATGGAGAAGTAATCATTTATGTCTATAGTCGTCACCCATTGACGTCATTCATTAACATGGAAGCGAGAAATTAATTTTGATCCAGTTTTTTTTATTTATAATTTAGGATATTAACACAATGGAGCTTCAAAAGGTTATCACAAAAACAGTTGGAAATGTAAATGTTTAATTATATACATGTGAGTTGATGTCCAGAAAAAAAGAAGAAGATTTCGTCAATATAGCCCTGTGAATTCGGAGACCGTTCGTTTCCAACCGATTCGACATATACAGTGAGATGCAAGGGCGGATCCAGAGGAGGGGGATCCAGGTGATCCGGACACCCCCCTTTTTTGCGGACCAAAAAGTTTAAGAGTTATACAATTTTAACGATTCTATGACTCAAAATGATATGAAAAAGTGGATACTAACATGTAATTGCATCATTCAAATTTATCAACACCAGTATATCATCTAATTCTAGGATAAATAAGACGAAACACTGATATATATTTACGATATTTTCGTCAGATACAAGTATCACTTAAGAAAAAATTGTCTTCCTGTAAACATAATATTCACAAGGTATATCACGCCGCCATCTTGGTTTTCTTTTTTACCAGCTGCATTGCTTGAAAATTTCGGCGAAAAGTTCGATATGATAATTAGACCCCTACCGTTTAGAAGCAACTCTGTCAAGGTCTTACCTCTCGCATCGTCATGGTGAACTGAAATTAAAACATTTTTGTTACGCAATCCTTTGTCTTTTTAGGCTTTTGTATAGAAGAAAGTCCACTTATAGTGAAAAGGTTACCTGTAGATGTCCGATAAGTTGACAATTGCTGTCCATTATTTTAAAGAATGGACAGATACTGTCAATTTTTTTCTTATAGATATTTAAAACGTCGAGTGCCTGTGATGGGAATAGTAGTAAATTATATTCATTTGACATTCGGCATTGTGATTCTTGAGAGGAAAATTTTGATGGATTGTTCATGAAAGGAGAAGATAACGAACACCGCCGTGAGCCCTATATCCTGATCAGGTAAACGGAGTTATCCGTAGTCAAAATCAGTGTGCCAAGAACGGCCTAACAATTGGTATGAAACACGTCAGACAACATTATATATATCATCAAACTTTAAACCGCTAGTCTAGCCTGGCCCCGGGGTTGTGTTTCGAACAAATGTGAATCTACAATACATAGGATGTTTACAAATCAATATGATAAAATTTACCTTTGTGGTTCTCAAGAAGTGATTTTATATTTATCATTCCTTAGTACATTTTGTATATATTCCTATATAAAACTTTAAACCCGTTTGAATAAGCTAGAATTGTCATTGTACTTTTCTGGTACAGCGTTTCTTGAGATGGTTATTTTAACACCCTTCAGGCATGTTGTTCTTTTGTTGGACAAAGTGAACCATCTTTACTAAATGATGCTTTATGCCAAGTTTGGTCGAGTGGTTCTAGAGAAGAAGTCGAAAATGTGAAAAATTAACGAAGATAATGAACAATTATAATAAACGAGACAAGCTTTCATGTGGCTCAGCTGAGACGCAAACGAACATTTGAACAGCAATTAAAAAGTAAAATGTCCATATCACGTCATTTTGCATATTGCCACCCTATTCCTCCATTGACGAGATATGCCTATATATGTCGTTGATGGGATACATTTTACTTATCCAATAAAATCAGGTGTAGCTAAAGGTGCTAAGAAGAACTAATTAATGTAACATTTAAAAATACTATATATGATAGACAGTATATCCTATCAAAATATTCACCATGATGTACAGAAACACGAAGTATATCAACGAACCTTTATCAACTCTATATTCAACCAGGAGGGTCAATGCTCGGACGCCCAGTCCCAGCAGACGACCAGAAAAAGAGCTGACTTCTAAGTCTTTTCCCATGAATACGGAGCGATGCTTTCGTAGTAAGAACAAACTTGTCCGGAAAGAGAACCAAGAATTGTCAAATGTTTCAGAGTCCAGTGAGGACATCCAATTGAAGAACAGCATCTTGCAGGGGAGAGTCGAAATTTATGGTCAACCTAACGTCGGAAAAGAAACCTTCATATCACACCTGTTGTCGAAAACTTCTGGTGGTTCAACGGATGATCTAGGTGTGTATCAGTATAGAATTTGATTAAAACATTTTAAGAATATACGTATTTCTGACATATTGCCATTAATAAAACAATGTGAATCTTGAGGCTTAACATATACTAGCCATGTTTATAAGTAATATTTTCAGTAAATGACAATGCTGATTATTCCTCGTATTTACAGGTTACCTAACAGTCTGCATCAAAGATGTTCTTCTCTCATTGAAAAACATGGAACAAAGTCTTGTAAAGGTATGATATAAATTTCCAGTGCAGTACGGTTGTATGTAAGAAACATTTATTAACACTAGGAATATCTTATCACTTTACTGTAAAGCAGATAGATATATTGATTGACATGGTGCTGTGTGATTAATTCTAAATATCGTGTTTAGCACTTAGTTGGTAATCGTAACATAGCAACTTTGACTTTAAGGATCTTTTCCCCATTTTCAGTCAAGTGATTGCCTCGTTGACTCTGTCTCAGCGGTGCAGGACCCGGATGTTTGTGTGGTGATGTTTTCACTTCTAAACAGATCATCCTTTCAATATGCCAAACGAAAAGTTCAAGATCTGAAACGAAGTTACACCGAAAACGTCATTATTTTCTTAGTAGGAAATAAATCTGATGTCATCCAAGAAAGAAGAGTTTCCAGTAAAGGTATGTCGTCGTGTCTTTCCTTTCGTTTTAGATTTCTTGTTTAGTTGCTCGTAATGGTCTTTGGTGATAAAGCCGTTAATTATTATTTTTTTTAATTACTGGAAATTTGAAGAAAAATAATGGTTCTTTAATTTTGTTTTTGCAGAAGCTTGTCATGTTGCAAGAATTCACGGATGTCAGTACCTGGAGACCGCCATTATTAACCGTAAAAACGCTAAATTAGTCTTGCGTGAATTAGCTACCGCTATTCAACCCCGTAACGAAAAAGAAACGACGATTCTTCGAAGCATACAGAAAAGTGTTTTCAAGTGTTTTCTGCCTCTCTTTCGTGAGAGGTCAACGTCATAACACTCTTAGTTTGTGGACATGCAAATGTTTGAAGTGCTTTAAATGCTATTATGAGTCCATGACATTACGCCTGTACAGAAAATAAAAAATGTATTTCTAATTACTATGTGTGTTCATTATGATTAAAATTAGATCCTAAGATCCGTTCAAATTACTTTCTCAACATAATTAAAATTAGATCCGTTCAAATTGCTTTCTAAATATGGCGAGCTGTATGTGAGCAGATTTAGGTATTTATTGGAGTATGTTCTGAGAAAGAAACGTACAGCCGAGTTGTACTCGTTATTGTAGTGAATGCTGATACAATTTTCTTTACATATTATTTTATATTGATATAATATTTTTGTCTTAGTAGTTGAAAGGACAAAATAAAATGTAAATATTCCCACGCCTTTCACAGCGCTGGTGATTATTTCAGCGCTTTTTACTCTAGATTTCTAATATTATATTTATTTTGGCGCTTTCTGGTACAACAATATATTTGTTATCACATACTGGTCGCTGAACACCAAGGGTTGGCGCAGTAAATTATAAAAGCATAATACATCCTTTAAATCATGAAATTTCAAATGACGTTGGGATGGTTAGGTCAATATTCAAAAAATAACCTTGGTCATGGGAACAGAGGTCAAGGGCGATGTTTGAATATCATATGGTGCAGAGATGAAATTCACCCTTTGTTTCATAATACATGGTAACTTTAAAAACTTATATATGTCTTGATTCAAGAATATTTGAAAATTAGATTTAAAGACGTTTTATTGACAAGAATTAGCCAAAATATTTGAGTTTTTAAAAATCAAGCAATACCGGTTTTGTATAGTACATGTAGCCTTTCTCCCATAGTAGCCCCCCTCCCCCGGAAAAATAGCTATATAGTAGATCTTCCCCCTTATGTCCCTATTCGTTCTACTCAAACGAACATAAATAATTTATAAAATAAACGAAAGTGCAGTTTACTTATTTCGAAAACACTGATATACATAAACAATTCTTCACACAGTATTCTCTTCCTTTCTACAAAATAAAACGATTTTTAATGCTAAATCAAAGTACTCGAGTAAGGCAAGGACGAGTGGGTGGGGCATAAGTAATCTGCACTAAAAAAAAATCCGTGTAATGAATATTTAGATGTCACCTGACAAGGTGACAATTAGACTACCCAATAGATTACAGGTATAAATAAACACGAACATGTGTTATTAGAGCCTTAGGTTACCCCACACGTTTTTGGTTTTGATTTTAGAAAACAGACTATGGAAAGTCAGTCGGGCTTCGTACAACAAATATTGATATTGCATAGATCTGAGTATCGCAGTGTATGTTGCCGATAGTTTGAACGTAGCTATAGAGATACATCTACATGTATTTTCATAGAGACAATTTTAGAGATACATGTATGCTTTACAGTATTACTGAGAAAGTATAAAACATACGAAATCATGATTTAAAAAAAAAATAATTTCATAGTACACATGTATAAGCAAACACACCTACACCCACCCCACCGCCACCCTCCCACGCACACACACACACACACACACACACAGAGAGAATTAGCTAGTTCACAATTGTAATTTGCATTCTCATTGAAAACATGCTCAAGGGTAGAATATCTGTATTTTCGAGTACAATTTAGAGAGTACATGTACAATATCAAGGGGCCGAGTGGTTAGAGCATCGCGCTCAAAATCACACGACCCCTCACCTCTGTCGGCGTGGGTTTGAATCCCGCTCGCGCCGGTAAGTGAGAAAGTTTCCCATGCAGTTTACTTTCGGAAGGTCGGTGGTCTCTTCCCAGGTACATTGTATCTGGGTTCTCTCTTCCACCAATAAAAACTGGGCGCCACCAGATAGCTGAAAAATTGTTGAGTGTGGCGGAAAACATCAATCAATCAATCCATCGATCAATCAATGTACAATATCAATTTTTAATTTGTTTGGTATTTCTAGTATTATATCCATGTTTGAACACATCTGATAAAAAGCGCATAAAATTATTAGAATTTTTTATCCTTAATGGACAAATATATATACCCGAACTCTCTTTAGAAAGTACGAGCATTATAAAGAAGTCTTCTAAAGTAAAGGTGACAAACTTGTAACACAAATTACAAGATGCTAACATACAAATTGGCTAACGATATGTATATACATGTATCCGGTTTTATTTGTGCAGGGTATGAATTCAGTTGGTGATGGGGAAAATGTAAATAAATATCGTTTAGCGGTTGACGGTGATTTGTTTGATTAATTGTGTATTGTTTAACGTCCCTCCCGAGGATTTTTTTTACCCATATGGAGACGTCACCATTGCCGGTAATCTCGGCTGAGATTCGACTTGGCTGAATATTTGGACTGACGCCTTCACCGAATCTCGGAGCAGTCCTTCACAATTCATGTCTGGAAATTTACTTTCAGCTTCGGACGGTTCTAGCAATTAATGTGCACTTAGGTGACACTGCTGTTCGCTTCAAATAAGTGATTTGACTGACATTAACTGTTAAATTAACTCCCTATCACTATTAATTTTGCATTGCTTACCGTCTAGGTATGAAAAGCCTAAAATGAAAAAAGTCACTAAATTTTCCGTTCAAATGATGACTTTCAAGTTTCATGGCACAATTTTATCTCCAGAAATTGAAGAGTTCCTATAGTTTGTATTATCTAGTTACTGATGCATTGTATTGTATCTCCACATGCCGTCTTGTATATCGCTAATTCAAATATATATATATATATATTGGAACTAGGGCTGACAAAAGTAAGACCACGTTTACACTTGTAGAAAAAAGCATCGATCTTTATTTGAATCGATTAAAAAAAGATCGCTTGCGTTTACATTAGAGGCCGGTGGCAGTTCGATCGCAATCGATCTTTTTAAGACCGCGCATGCGCAGCTGCAGTTTCATTTTCAGAAAGACCGATTGCAATCGATCTTCGCGTTTACACTTGCGGAAAGATCGATTAAAAAGGATCGATCTTTTAAAGTCTACCTCTTGAGTCGGACTTTTTAAGTCCGATTAAAGATCAATCTTTCCCGTTTACACTTACGGAAAGATCGATCTTTTTTGCATCGATTTAAAAAAGATTGATCTTTCCCTCTAGTGTAAACGGAGGCATATGATCGGCGCTTACGGCCTTTGAGAAGGGAGGGATCTTTATCGTGCCACACCTGCTGTGACACGGGGCCTCCGAGGCGGTTTTTGCGATTTAATCCGATGGTCGCTTCTTACGACAACAAGGGGGTACTGAGGATTTATTCTAACCCGGATCCCCACAATATTTGATTTGTTTGATCACGAGGAGGACTTTGATAATGGTGGAAATGATGTCTGGGAGATTACAAACTTTCCATTTCGCTAAATGTGGATGTACTTCTTGGTGTATATTTTTTTCGTTTTGGCGTGATGTACAAGTATGCTTTTGTATCGTGCAACCCCTCTAAAACAGTAAGAAGCGGATGGGCATCCTCAGTTAACTTTCTGAGGAACTAATATTTTATTTCAATATATACATATACTAGCGGAAAAAACAAACTGTGCATTATAAAATTTAGTCTAAATTTTTTATATTTATTGTTTATATTTATAAAATCTAAACAATCGATAAAGGTGATGTTTTTTAACAATATCGGATAGTACCCGACTCAGATGCACGGACCTTTTCATGGTTAGTGAACACATTTTGTTTATTGAAGTGTTCGTACGCACGAGATATACTAGCTGGCCAATACTGTTTGGAGTAAAAAGTGTAAAAGGTTTGTTTGGTCACTATTCGTTAAGGAAAGCACTTTAGTTTTGACAAAATTTAT
Organism: Ostrea edulis; assembly: GCF_947568905.1. Lineage (NCBI taxonomy): Eukaryota > Metazoa > Mollusca > Bivalvia > Ostreida > Ostreidae > Ostrea > Ostrea edulis. The sequence continues at coordinate 60,693,692 of NC_079164.1, forward strand.
CCTTCTGTCATGCCACGACTCAGCGAAATCCAACGTAATCGTGCTGTTGGGATGCTTCAAGCTGGAATGGCTCAAAATATCGTAGCAAGACACTTTGGAGTTCATCGGAACACCATCCAGTCCTTATGGAGACGTTTCCAACAATCTGGTAACACTCGGAATCGAACACGTTCTGGGTGTCCTCGTGTGACGTCGCGTCGACAGGACAACCACATTAGACTTGTGCACCTGAGAAATCGTTTCCAGACAGCAAGTTTGACTGCTCGTAGCATTCCTGGACTTCGACCAATCAGTCCAAGAACTGTGCATAATCGTCTGGGCGAGCACAACATCAGACTAAGACGTCCAGCGGTGCGCCCAATACTGCTTCAACCTGTCAACGTCATCGTATCGCTAGACTAGCGTGGTGCAGACGACATCTGCAATTCAGAATACAGGACTGGGCCAATATTCTGTTCACTGATGAATCCAGATTTCATTTGGATAGCAGTGACGGCCGTTGTAGAGTGTATCGTCGCGATGGGGAGCGGTACCAGGAAGCTTGTGTTGTGCAACGTCGACAATTCGGTGGAGGTAGCGTTATGGTGTGGGGTGGAATAACAGCACGTGAAAGGACCCCTCTACAAATTGTCAATGGAAATCTCACCGGCGTATGCTATCGAGACGAAATTATTCAGCGCCATGTGATACCCTTCATACAGACAGCAAAACCACACCACTCTGCAGCAAGACAACGCAAGGCCACATGTTGCACGTGTAGTCAGGGACTTTTTTGTTCAACAGAATGTCGATGTCTTGCCTTGGCCAGCTGTTTCCCCCGATTTATCGTCGATCGAGCACGTCTGGGATGAAATGGAACGACGTCTACGCCGTTTACCAAATCAGCCAGTGACATTGACTGATTTAGGCCAGGTTTAACCAACATCTGGAACAACATCCCTCAAGCATTTCTGAACACTTTAGTGGCATCAATGAGGAGCAGTTGTCAAGCATGCGTGAATGCAAATGGTGGTCGCACGCGTTATTAACTTTGTTCATTCAAGATCGAATACCAGTGTCTTTCGAGTGTGCTGAAATTGACGTTATTCGACGTTAACATTAATGGATTATGAAATGTTGTAACGAATACATTTGTTAACAGTATTACAAAAAATAAAATTTGTTCGTTGTGATTTTTTATATTATTTTTTCATATATTTAATAATGCACAGTTTCTTTTTTCCGCTAGTATATTTATCTTTTATGTCATATTGACCCAAAGTCTCGTTAAGATTGAATAACTCTTAAACTTTCCAAATTTTAATCATCTTTCATCCTTTAGACTTTCCATTCAGTATTTTTGTAATAAACTCTTTTGCTTTCTTATATGATTTCTTGGTCCACAAAAAAGGGGTCAGGGCCCCCTCTCTGGATCCGCCCTTAATAGATGGATAAATAGATAGAAAAGAAAGTGAGATACTCATCCAGAAATAAGTACAGAAAATCTACACGTGTAATAATGATCTTGAATATTTCCTCAGATTAATACCTATTGTGGCTCGCATTGATTTTGTAACATTTTAAAAATTGATTATATTTTATCAGTTAATTTCAAAATCGTAAATTTTCTATTCCTCCATGGAAATAACTATGCAGAATAACATTTGAAAGTAAAAAAAAATAATATATCAGATATTTCACGTCATCGGAAATATGGACACAATGTTAATTTATCCCACATCATTATTTATCACATATATTCCCCATATATTCTCATATGATATTGTGCGTATCCCTATGCTGCGTAACGTAATGTGCATATATAGGAACTGGATCAGGGTGACAAAATTGTAAAAATAATAATGATAATAATAATAATAAAAGTAGCACAGGTGGTTTTTTTTAATTCTTCAAAATTTGACACCATGCATTGAATTTATATGTGAAGTAAGTTACGATCGAGGGAACAGAGCTGTCATTTTCATCATCTAGCCTAGTGCTCGTCTCAGAAAAGTGGGAATAGCCTGCAGCTCGGCGTTGCATACAACCCCTGATCATGTTCTGTAAGTTGTTAGAACTTGTTCCCAATCCTTTTGATTTGATCAATAAAATATGTTCAAAACAAACAAAACCATGTTCGGTATCGATCGTAAACTTTTATTGGCACTAAAGCGCACATAGACAGTGTTCTGTGTTGATAGCCACTGATGTACAATGGGCGTGTAATGTAAAAATACATGTACATTGTACATGATACCATACTTGTATAAAGTTTAAAAAGTCTCTGCATGTACTTGATATATTAACAAATTTCTTCTGTTGAAACAAGAATACAGGGTTAACATATGATACATTTTTTAATATATATATATATATATATATACATCCAAAGTCTCTCTTTTGTAAGAAGAATAAAAAAAAACATTATATATATATATATAAATATATTTTTACATGTTTGTGTCGTAGCTTCCTATGAAAGCATGTGCTTCCACATTGTTGCGGTAAAAAATGAATTAATTTGACTATATTTTAATTACTACAAAATATATTAAGAAAGAAATATGGCATGATTTAAGTTAGTGTTGTATTATGTTTATCAATCTGTTCAAAATCAAAGGCACGTGGGGTAAGGCCGGAAATCGTATCCCGCCCTCAGGTCGGGGTCCTTCATTTAAAAAAAAGATTATCAATTAGATTAACTGCAATATTTTTTGAGACGTTATTTACTCTAGTTATAACAACTAATGTGTTTCTGAACTCTGTCAAAGCCTTATTTAAAACTACTAAAATTCGATTGTATCTTCTTTCATTTTAGATACATTGAATTTTAGTAGTTTTAATTAAGCTTTCACGGAATTCAAAAACACATTAAATTTAGTTGTTATGAAAAGATTACAAAACGTCTCAAAATTAAAAAAAAAAAATAATCGGGTTGGTTTTTTTTAAATTGAAGGAAGTTACGATGTCCTTACCCCATGTGCCTGTGTTTAAAATTAAAGAAAATGTGTATTGGGGACTGACTTCGCCCCCTGGGCCCCCACCAGGGCTTTGCCCTGGACCTATTGGGGGCCTTAGGGCGGCCCCCTAACCCCTGCCCTTTCTGCTTCCATATTTATCTTCCCCAAGCTGCGCTGCTGAGGACAATCAAGAATTTTTTTCTTCATCTTTAATAATTGTCGTGCAGTTTTTCTCTAGGAATATCAACCGGTTTCTTCTCTTTTCTTATCCCCCCCCCCCCCCCCCATTGGGTTTTGTTTTTGTTGTTGTTGTTTTTTTTTTTTTGTTTTTTTTTGTTTTTTTTTTTTTTTTTTTTACATTTTTAGTTAGTATAAAAGAAACCCGGATTTATTCTGGATTTTGTCCGGCGACTAGATTCTCCTCCACGTTCGAGCTTCCGGTACACTCGTGACGTCAAAAAAATTTCATCAACAAATCAAGGATCTACGCTGATTATAAACTTAAACCAAGGATGTCATATGCATATTTGTTTAAGTACATTATAATAGGAGATACAGGTATTTTTTCTTCATTTAAATGTAGCGGTATTGACGTTTGTAATGGCAGAATACAAAAATAGTATTGTTCTTCATTATGATGCCATCGATGGCACGAATATATTGATTTGGCTTCAAAATGGCTGTATAGCTGTATATAACGTATAGGTGACTAAAATCATGTAGATTAGTTTATTCAGAAGCTTTTGAGGCAGAACATATTGTATTTTTTAGATACGAGATATTTCTCAGAAAGTGTTTGTCAAAATAATTTGTTTTTGTCTGTGTATGGTGTTGCAGTGTTGTGGGCTTTATGATTAAGAAGAAAGATTCAGACCATTAGGGTGCATGATAAAGTCACTTGAAAGTCTGTTAATGGGATTCTAATTTTGTTGTTGTTGATTTCTTCCATGAATAATAGATTATATAACTACTGAGTTTTCTAGGTAGTTTCTAGGAAATTAAACAATTTCAGTTAAACCTAAAGAATTATTCTATATTTCTGGTAACCAGACCAACCCTATTTTAGCCCCTAACTCTAATTTTTTTAAAGGATCAATGGAGAGAGAAAAATCTAGAATTTTGAGAGTGGTCAAAATTGTTAAATCACTGTCAGACATTAGGTCTGACAGAGCTAAAGGTTCTGTCAGACCGGGCAAAGTTCTGTCAGACCAGATACATGTACCTTGTGTTGTATAGAAAGAAAGAAAAAACAACTGCACCAAAATGCCTTTTATTATTTTAACAACAGTGCATCTCCCACCAGTGATTGGGAATGCCAAAATGGCCTATGGGACTATGACCCCACAGTTCAAATTTTCATTGGTCCATTTTCAGATTTGATGGGCCATCAACATATTTTGAATGGCCATTTTCAATAAATAGCAAATGTGCAGTGGAACATTATTATTTTAAATGAAACTCTGAACCATGACCACAATGTGTTTTCCACCACTCTTGTAAATGTTTCTTCTTTGTTTTAATTTCCCCTTCTCAACAGTACCATTGCTTTTATTGGCATTGGTATTTGACGAAGGTCTCTTGTTTTTTGGGTTTTTTTCCATCCTTTTTTTTTCACTTTCTGTCATTTCTATATATATTTGTCCTTGGACTTCTGAAACTTAAACACTAAAGTAAGCATGAGAAGACGAGCGTGGTGTAAGAGGAAACAGTTTATTGGTTATCTATTTTGATTTGTATTGCTTCAACCAATGAGATTCGGTGTATCAGAATACATAGGAATTAAAAATTAAATTACAAAAATAATAAGTTGTACCCAATTCACTTCTAGAGGAAAAAATATAAGTTACAATCGATAACGAATGTGCACTTTGGGGCATGGATTAGATAATTTAATGTGCCAATTTTCACCTGAATAGGACTAAGGCCAAGTAAAATTAATTAGTAGATTATCATTCCCGCCCACCCCTCGAAAATCGCCCCGCCCGGATTTTTTTTATTTTTCAAAATTACGATTTCCGGATATTTTTATGTCCGGTCCGGTATCGTAAACATACTTTGTTTCACTTTGCCTTTTAGAAACCCAAATACACATGTAATTATGATTTATAAAGCCTTTTCTCAATGAGAGAAGGCATTTTCGAGGTCAAGAATACCATGGCGAAAAATAAAAAATAAAATCCTCCCACCCGCCCCATTTTTTTGTGAAGTTTGAATGATAATCTACTAATTAATTTTACTTGGCCTAATGGCACAGTGCGCATGACCTTCCCAATCACTGCTCCCACTCATATCCACCCAAATACGGTCAGTTTTCCAACCATCTTGAAACTTATGAACACCATGGAAGCCTTCATAATTTTCTAAGTGGTCCAGGTTCAGAATTTTTTTCTTTTCTTACCAAGTTGTTTGTTTTACGTCCCGGCAGGAATACCAGCTGTAGGTGTAATATCACAAATTTAGACGTATGCTTTGTACTCTGACTCAAGGACTTAGTAGTAAAAGTTCTTTAACGTGTTAAACCCTGCCGCGTCATTGGAGGTCATATTCGAAAGACCTGTGACTGGCTGCTAAATACTGAGCGTTTGGTGAGGATGTATTTACACCATAGGGTTGACATTGCCATGGCACAAGCAGAACTCGAACTCATAATCTTCCAGTACTGAGCTACCACGACCAGTCTTTTCTTCCTTGGTAGAGAACCTTTCACATATTTGATCTGCCAAGCGGCCATGTTGTTTGAGTGACCTTCACTTGTACATCCCGAACCTGAACTTTAAAATAATTGGATCACACCCGATATTTTCAAGTGGTCATTTGGACCGACATTTTCTAGCAAGTTATCGGTCCAGAGAATTTTTTACCGGCCTTGCCAACAGGACCAACAGTTTTCAACAACTCTAAATTTTGGTTGTTTTCGGCTTCTGTTTTTATGAACTGTAAGGCCATATAAAATAATATGTGTGGTTCCAGTTACACTCCATTGAAAAATAGGGTAGGTAGGTAGTAGGGGTTTTATTTTTTTAATTATAGATTTTAGATGGAAATACAATTTTCTTTTACTTTCACTTCTTTGCATGTACCATTTATATGTGGTGTGATATAGACCTATCAAAATTGGTTTTGGCAATTCTTATATATATATATATATTATGCACCCCTTCTCATAAAAGAAAATCTTGAAAAAAGTGTAGTATATTCGGCAAAATACGAGAACTGATTTTGGAAATACTCAAAAAGTTTAGGGTCGGGGGGAAAAACTGGGGACAGTTGGGTAACCGGAACCACACATTTTTTTATTTTGCCTAATCACTTTCTGATGTGGAGACTAAAAACAATACATAACAAACCGCATGGTCATCATCAGCTCAAATGTTAATTTTTGATTTCTCTGACTATATATAATGTGACATGTGTGGGGGAGATTCAGAGCGAACTCCATATTGAAAATGGGAATGTCAGCGACACCAGCTGGTGTCGTTAGTTTGTTTACCTTTGACAGACTTCTGGAGAACTCATACCCAAGAGAACTCGTACCCAGGAGAAGTCGTACCCAGAAATTTGGGTATGAGTTTTCCAAGATAGGTCGTACCCATCAATATCTGGGTACGAGTTCTCCTGGAGAAAAACTTTGTCATTTTACCAAATAAAAATGTGGGTACCAGTTCTCCTAGAAGAAAACATTGTCAGTTTAATTATAAAAATCTGGGTACAAGTTCTCCAGGAGAAAAAACTTTGTCATTTTATTGGATAAATCTGGGTACGAGTTCTCCTGGAAAAAAACGTTGTCATTTCTGTCATAAAAATCTGGGTATGAGTTCTCCTGGAGAAAAAAAAATTGTCATTTCTGTCATAAAAATCTGAGTGCAAGGTCTGGAGAGAGAAAAATCGTCAGTTTATCAAATGGAAATTTTATCTGGCTACGAGTTCTCCTGGTGAAAAACTTTTCATTTTATCATATAGATATGGGTACGAACGTACAAGTACTGGAAAAAAGGTACGCTATAAAAATACGTCAGGTACGCTATACGAATATACTATGTCAGAGGTTTAAAATTAGTGTTTAATGTGCAATAATTATACTATTTATCGTCTCATGCCAAACAGCAATTTGAAAGAAAGAAAAATAAAACAAACAAGTATGATCATTGTATATTTTCTTATTCAATTGAAAGGCATGTTCATAGTAAATTATGTACATAAATGAAGTCCTCAATTTTTCTCAAGGAGAAATCGTACCCAAATTTCAATACCTAAAATTGTACAGTTCTTATTAATGAGATAAACTTGTGTCAAAATTTTTACTACTATATAATGGAAAAGTTTTTTTCCAGGAGAACTTGTACCAAGATTTCTATATTTTAAAATGACACAGGGTTTTTTTCCCTAGAGAACTCCTACCCAGATTTTTATGACAGAAATGACAAAGTTTTTCATTTGATATTTATTTGATGAAATAAAGTTTTTTGTCCAGGAGAACTCGTACCCAGATTTTTAGGACAGAAATGACAAAGTTTTTCTCTAGGAAAACTCGTACCCACATTTCTATTTGGTAAAATGACATTGTTTTTCTCCAGGAGAACTCGTACCCAGATATTGATGGGTACGAGTTCTCCTGATACCCTTTTACAACTTTATTTTTCGGGTCTGTCTTCAGAAATTTTCGTACATATTTATTTAGACTGAAACAAATCAATTCACAGAGCCACTAAATCTGTTAGGCCTCAGTCCCAAACCTGTCCTTATTTTGCAACCTTTTTATCAGTGTATACGCATAGGATTTTTAATTTAACAGAACATTCAATATGGTAAACAATCTAGCTTTACCAGACCAAAAGTAATTTTACCAGACCAAAATTTCTAATGTGCAAAATAAATATCTTTATCGACTGAAATATTCATATATCTATGCCTATATATTTCAATATAAACAATAAACATATTTATTTTGAAAAATGGAAGTACACTGTAGTATAATACCAGAAACTAAAAAAACAAACAACAATACTGAACATATGGTCTGGAATAATAATACAAAATTTTACCAGAAATGTACAATGGGCTGATGAATTTCACATAGTCTGTATTATACATATTTTTTAAAGAGTACTTGTACACATCTACCATAAAGCTTTATGAATATGCAAGATTTTCCCCTTACATTTACAGGCAATGAAATCAAAGGTCAAGAAGGTTTAAACTGACCACAGTTATATAATGTGTTGTCAGTATCACGATAAGCCTTTGCTTGACAGACATCAAACTTAGTATGCGGCTCTACCTAATAAGTACCGGTAGATGACTGGCCCCTATTAATTTTGAGGTCAAGTGTCAAACTAATCTGGACTAGGAAGATATTTTCCACTCAATTTCTTGGGAACCATTTGCTTTAGTCATGACAAACATCAAACTTGGTACATCCTAAGGAGTCTGTGACTCCTATTGATTTTGAGGTCACAAGGTTAAAGGCTCAGGGTCAAACTACTCAGGACATATATATTATTACTACAGCAACTTGATCTGAAGAGTTAGGTCACTACGAGTTGACAGGTGCGGATCATCAAATCAAACAAGATGTGAAGTGTCGAGTTTGATCTGATGATTCGCGTCTGTCAACAAAAGGTTATCCAACTCTTTGGATGAAGTTACTGTTTATGAAATGATAAATTTATTTTATACCCTTTTATGTATTTTTAAATCCACATTTATAAGATAATAAATGTAATCCAAATTATCAAAAGACATACAGTGAAATTATATTTTGTGTACGCAGTGTTGTTTGTGACACGGTCGATATTTTCCACAAAAACGTTGCGTTGATGCATTGTGACGTCATCAGTTTCTGAGAATACTGATACAGAATCAGAAAACCACAGTGAGGTGATCTGGAAAATCGGATCATATTCTTTGAAATCAAAAATATCAAAAAAACAAAATAGTGATGGGTAGATAATAAAAGACAATATGTCCACTCAATGTCTTCTGAATCCTTGTATAACTTGATACCCTGGTCCCCCCAAAGAGTAGATGACCCCCATTAACTAATTGGTTTTCAAATCACATGATCAAATATCATGATTCAAATGATTGTTTATTTGGAAATATCTGTTCATTATCTTGAGAGATCAAACTAAGTATTGAAGTTACTCTTGACTTGTAGATAGTACTTATTATTCACCATTATTACAGAATATCGCCATTCTGAATTTGAAGTAGATCCTTTTCAGTATTACTACACAGTGGCATATATATATCTAAAACATTTCTTGTTTTTAGTGTTTTATATATATTTCAGGGGTGGGAAAATCATGTCTTCTGCTCCAGTTCACAGACAAAAGGTTTCAACCTGTACATGATTTGACAATAGGTAAGATATTTAATTAATATCCAACAGGTACTGTACATTGTACCTGTAACTCTGGAGTGTGCTGAATGATGGAATGCATATATATGATTACAAGATTTGAACCCCATTAATTAGAGGAATCGGACAACATTTATTTGTCGCAATAAAACAAAGCAAATAAAAGTAAAAATAATAATGAATAAAGCTTTTGTTTTCTAGTCATGAACTTGACACTGGAATTATTGGGTTTTTTTGTTTACATACTCTCTTTAGCAAGTTTCAAGCATGTAGTACATAAACAGATGATTATTTAACCCCATTTAAATGGGGGGGGGGGGGGGGGGGGGGGGTAATGTAAATACATGTATTTACATGAAAATGCTTTTTCAAAAGTCTTGTGTACATATATAACACAAAGATCTAGTCAGATGGCAGAAAATAGATGTATATTCACTACATTAACTATTAAGTCCTCTTGTATTTGTAATACAATAATATGTTTAAATAGATCAGAATAAATGTATTATATATATATGTTACAGGTGTTGAATTTGGAGCTCGCATGATAACGATAGATGGCAAACAAATTAAACTACAGATCTGGGATACTGTAAGTATATATACATACACATTCTGGAAAGTAAAGCACATGTATATATCCTGTAATGCACTTGATGACTTATGTCTTGTTTTGTTTTTTTGTGAGTTGGACTTTATGATGTGGTCATTTATGCTTTATTGATTATTGACAAAAGTGTAGCAGCCACAAGCTGTGCTTGACCAACATTGATTTTCATTGACAGATGTTTTCCCCACATTTTTTACTTGTGACAAGTTCTTTTTGGGTACTAAGTTATTGACATTACAATTTATGAGTTCTAAGACCCTTAGGGGTTTAATTCTTACACACAAAACTTTATATATATATATATATAGAGAGAGAGAGAGAGAGAGCATGTGTAACCTATATAATATGAATAGCAAAGTTTTACAATTTCTTTTATATATAAACTAATTTATTTAGGCAGGACAGGAGTCATTCCGCTCCATCACAAGGTCATATTATCGCGGTGCAGCCGGAGCATTGTTGGTTTATGACATCACAAGGTAAAGTTCCCCTGAAAATGAAATTAATAATATTGAAAACATCTACACAAGTTTTCATATTGGTATTAAGAGGATTTGAATGAACTGTTGAAGGAAATGTATACTGAATGTTACAAAAATAGTTTGATGGTAAACAAGATTTTATTCATCGTACTAGGATACCCACAGCTAATCTCATCTTCTACTCATCTGTAGAAGAGGAGATCAGCCATGGGTATCCAATGATGGATTTTATTGAGAGTCTGTAACAACTCTTTAAAAGACAACTCATCGAAAAAGTTCATATATATACGAAAATTTATGGATACAACAACCCATCATTATGGCAAGCCATAGAATGGACAACTCATAGATACGACAATTTATTAACACTCATTGAAACTGATCAGGAAAAAAATTAAACAAATAATCCTATTTTTCATGCTTTTAATAACACAGAATAGATAATAATTACATTTCAATAGACAGTAATTATTGTTTCTCAACTCGTAAAGTAAATGAGGAGAGAATGGGATAGACGTTTTGTTCTGCAATATATGCATTTTGCTGGGGAGGTTAATTTCTCACCCTGAATGGGAAAATTAACCATTTCCATCCTAGCTTGTTTGTTATTGAGGGATGAAATGACTTGTAGATCTATATCAGTGCGAAAGACTCCAACAATGCTGGAGAATCACCAATGCCAGCCCTCCAAAAGATTTGTTGTTCCTGGGTCATTTGCTAGGACACCTTCATACAAAGACCAACACCCAATAGAATAGTGTAGCTCTTTCCATTTTAAGATAAAAAAAAATTCAAGCAACACATGTTGATGTACTTTGGAATTTCTCTCAAAGTATTCTAAATAGTTTGAAAATCCTCATCACCACATAAAAGAATGCTTAGGAGTTGTAAAAATGCATCAGATTAAATGCTGTCTGTAGGCAAAAATGCAAGTTACATTTTTGTATGTAAATGTGTGAACATTCATTCCAAACTTAATATCGTTAAGGTATTTATTGTGCAAACCGAGATCAACAGTTTTTTTCCTTTTGGCTTGACTTAAATAGAAGTAGATACATTCAGTTGAAACACTTTAAAATAGGAAAACCAGAATTTTGTTCACTTTCTCAAAATCAACTCAGTATGCAGGAATTTTTAGGGTAAAGTTAAATTCATTTATTTTCTCTATTAATCCATGAAAGACTGACAGAGGTCACTTTGTATTTATCTAAGAGCAAACAACACACTACAGCAGAGCTGTTTACTTGTACGGATTGTCCGTATTTTCCACGGATTTTAAAGTCAAAATACGCTCTACGGATTCACGTTAAGAATCTACGATTTTCCATGAATCTGGAAAAAAATCAGTTTCCGATCGGTATGATAAAAAAAAAACTTGTCAATTGAATTAAACTGGTTCCTCGCTGATTAGTCCGAGGAGCAATCCGAACTCCTCAAATGTCTCGCGCACTCGACATAGATCTCGGATGTAATACGGTAGCAATGTATCAAATTCAATCATGGGTGCCACCGTATTACATCCGAGATCTATGTCGAGTGCGCGAGACATTCGAGGAGTTCCGATTGGTCCGAGGAGAGAAGCACAATCGTAACAACTCAGTCATTTCCGTAACTCACAAATAACATGGGTTTTTTTCTAAAAGGCCGAGCGTGTTCCGATTGGGGAGAAGCGAGGTCAATAGGGAACCAGTTTAGTCAATTAAAGTTGCCATTGTTTAAAGCGCACCATTGATACTGATTTATGTCAAACTTTGAAAAAAGCATGGATGGCGAATGTCAGATTGACGAGAATGCAAACGAAACATCCAAACCCATTCAGAGGTTCCAAACAAGAAAAAAGAATATGCCCTAATTTTAAGGACTCATACAGAGTGCTTTGGCCATGCCTCCAACAATCGAAGAAAGATCACATGGTGTTTTGTAGTGTGTGCAACATGGACTTCAGCTGTGGTCACGGAAGCATAAATGACTGCTACAGTGTCAGAGTAAACAACTTAAAGACCTATCGAAGCTGAAAGTGTCTAAAAAGTCAATGACAAGATTCATGGATATTTCTAACATTAATTCAATATGGAGTATTTATTTTCGTTCCATATTTTATAAAGTTCAAATTGTTTTGAAATTAAGAGATAAATGGTATGGATGTAGGGAATATAATTTAAACGAAATTTATTGAACAAAGGGCAAGGTCAAAATTATTACAACCGGCAACCTTCTACAAGGAGATAACCTCGTGGACTCTATAAAAAATTATTTTGTCAAAATGCTGTGGTATTTTATAAAATATGACAGATTTAAAGAATGATGGAAAGCCATGATAATTACACATTGCAAAATACAAAAGCAACAGTAAATAGCAACATTCTATTCATATGACAACAAGGAGTTCATAGCATAGCATTTTTTGCTATATTCAACTATTATACTGACAAAGTGCTCAAAATACTGACAACTTGGTTCTAGAATACTGACATCAGTTGGACGGGGTAAACAGGTCTGCTACAGGCATAATTTTCCCCACATAAGTGCGTGTATTGTATACAAATGATAGAACAATGGAGGTACTCCACCGAAAGTGATTTGTCACCATACCAGCAGTCAGATTGCAACAATTCTAACCACTTTTGTGCTATGAACAAAATAAATCTTTGATCATCTTCACAAAGATCACAAATTATCCATCATTCTCCTTGGTGATTTTCTCCCCAGTTAATTTTGCTAGATGATTTAGGGATCCCTGGCAAACGTTGTCTTTCACATTGTACTTGTTGTCATAATGAAGATTCTTTCACAAGGCCTCTCTGTGCTGCAGCAAGCAATTTGGACGAAATCTCTTCATAGATAATAGCAATGGTCTTTGGGTGCCCTCTGCTCACAGACTTCAAGATCGCTAGTTGCTTATAAAAAGCCAACAGTGTCAAGATTCTATCCCTGTAACTGTGTATTTGTAACTACGCAATCCACCATTTGTTCATATAAATGCTTTCTAACACGCCAAAGGCATAACAGGCAGCAAGTTCATGTAGAAATGTTAAACGTAAATGTAGAAATGTTAAACATAAATTAAACGTAAATGTAGAAATGTTATACGTAAATGTAGAAATGTTATACGTAAATGTAGAAATGTTCAACATAAATGTAGAAATGTTAAACGTAAATGTAGAAATGTTCAACGTAAATGTAGAAGTGTTCAACGTAAATGTAGACATGTTGAACGTAAATGTAGACGTGTTAAACGTAAATGTAGACATGTTGAACGTAAATGTAGAAATGTTAAACGTAAATGTAGAAGTGTTAAACGTAAATGTAGAAGTGTTAAACGTAAATGTAGACATGTTAAACGTAAATGTAGAAGTGTTAAACGTAAATGTAGACATGTTAAACATAAATGTAGAAATTTTAAACGTAAATGTAGAAGTGTTAAACGTAACTTGACAATTGCAGAACTTAGAACAAATACAATGTCAATCCAGTGTATAGAAAGCTACACAATGCATTATCTGTTGAACGTTTAGATAAAATGTGTATCAGAGACTTTTAAGTTGTCAGTGTGTAATTTGTTTTCTGATAAGTATAAAAGCAAAACTTGTTTTGAGGTATAGGTAAACCCATCATTTGTTCCATTAACCATTGTCTGGTTTGTAATCAACGTTTACACAACTCAAAAAGTTACACAACTCAAAAAGTGCCACATATAACATGTCAATTCATCAGTCGTTCATTTGTAAGCTGTAGTGCGTCATTGTGACAACAGGGGGTGTGCAGTGCATTACATATAGTTACAGATACATGCAGTTACAGGGATATAATTTGAAACTTGCTGGCTTTCCATAGTCGCTAGCTGCAACTAAGTTATATTTTTAAAAAAACAACACTCTAGTATTCATGATTAATTCATAATGAAAACATTTAAAGTTTTAAAATTATAGATCAATGAATAATGTTGTTTTAAATCACCTATATGATAACAGTGTGAAGCATGATTGTGTTCTTTAATTTCTTATATTAAATGTTTATTTTTATTTTTTTGAATACATCGCTCTATATAATCACTGTTTACATTTCTAGGAAGATTTGGCATCTTTTTTTTTTCTATTATAGAGAAAAATGTATCCATTGCAGGCTAGTTTGTCTGTATTCCTTTTGGAGGATATAAATATAAAATCTGACCCACCCTCTGCTATGTCTAGTGTGAAAATGACAAAGTAAAACAATACATCAGAAGAGTGTTCAAAGATTTTTTTAATTTTTCAAGACAGTTGTTATTGATGTGTAATATGTTGTATCTACAAGTTGTTTGTTTTTACTCCTCTTGTCGGTGAGTTTTACTTTCAATAAGTTGACATTTGATGAATAGTTCCTGTCGATGAGTTGTCTTTTGATGAGATGTTCAGAACCCTTACATTGTTTTTGTGATGTTGAGACAGGGCAATATATGTGTAATGCATTATCAAAATGACTATGCTATAAAAGATATTGAAGGAATATTTCATTTTTTGATAGGCGGGACACATTCAACCACCTAACTACATGGCTAGAAGATGCACGCCAACATTCCAACTCCAACATGGTCATTATGTTAATTGGCAACAAAAGGTAGTGTAGTTAAGAATAATCAGAATTATGTATTTGTGAATATTTTGATTCGGAGGATGATGACAAGAAGAAAATTGACACAGCAGAGCCATACAAAGGGAGCGGTCTAAATACTGTAAAAGTCTGTTTGGTATTGATAATACATATACTTTTGTAAGTTTGCCTCAACTTAAATAACATGTTTGAATTTTAAATCAGTGACTTGGAGGCCAGAAGAGACGTGAAGAAAGAAGAGGGTGAGGCATTTGCCCGGGAACATGGTCTTATATTTATGGAGACTTCAGCTAAAACAGCAGCTAATGTAGAAGAGGTATGCTCAATAATCCTGTTTATTGTCTCCCATATTCTTTATTATTATACCCCCCACAGGTTGTGTGGAGGGTATACTGGAATCGGGTTGTCCGTCTGTCTGTCCGTCCGTCTGTAGATGCAATGGTTTCCGGGCTCTAAAGCATTATCCTTTCCATCTACCGTCACCATATCATATATATGGACTACCCATGGGATGAAGATGTTCCCTATCGATTTTGAGGTCAAAGGTCAAGTGCACTGGACATCGAAGTAGCAATATGGTTTCCGGGCTCTAAAGCGTTATCCTTTCCACCTACAGTCACCATATCATACATATGGACTACCCATGGGATGAAGATGTTCCCTATCGATTTTGGGTCAAAAGGTCAAAGGTCAAGCGCACTGGACATTGAAGTAGCAATATGGTTTCCGGGCTCTAAAGCGTTATCCTTACCACCTACAGTCACCATATCGTACATATGGACTACCCATGGGATGAAGATGTTCCCTATTGATTTTTGGGTCAAAAGGTCAAAGGTCAAGCACACTGGACATTGAAGTAGCAATATGGTTTCTGGGCTCTAAAGTGTTATCCTTTCCACCTACAGTCACCATATCATACATATGGACTACCCATGGGATGACGATGTTCCCTATCGATTTTGAGGTCAAAAGGTCAAAGGTCATGCGCACAGGACTCGAAATTAACATATGCCCGTCAGTCTGTGATTGATTAAAAGTCTGGTGGACTGACTGACATTTGTTTTTTATCAGTCTGATGGGACTGGTTAATTTTAAAAGCATCATTTTGGAAAATATACTTATGAAATTTTATACACACATTTGGCATGCTTCGATCTGTAGATATCAGACGAATCTGATTCATAAATATAAATCCCACATTTAAGTGTCTTTGATTATTTCTGGAAAACTGTTGAACTGGTAATTTTTTTTGCGGACTGGTTGAAATTATACACCATCAGTCCGGCTGGACTGGTGACATAAAAAGTTAGCTTCAAGCCCTGGCGCACTGGACATCGAAGTAGCAATATGGTTTCCATTTACATTCTTTAATGGCTTTTTTCATCGCATGGAGATGCTATGTTCCTAGATACCTTTTGGATCATAATACTGAAGTTTTACCTATTACCAACACCCTTTGGGAGATTGGGGTAAGCGGGGGGTATTCTTAGTGAGCATTGCTCACAGTACCTCTTGTTTACACAGCATGTTTTTCATTGCTACTTTCTCTTTTTCAGGCATTTATTAACACAGCCAAAGAAATTTATCAAAAGATTCAAGATGGAGTGTTCGATATTAATAATGAGGTATGAAAGGCCATGTGTATTATATAAATACACTTGCACTGCATGCTAAATACTGGTACATGTCTTTCGACAATATTTTGTTCAATGACTTTTTCTTAAAAAAGTATCCCAAATATCTGTTCTATTAAAGGGGGATCAATTGTGAAAGTGATGGCAATCTTTTCTTTTTCTCAAAATTTCTCTATGGGATAGGAATGTATATTAATGACTAATAAAAACATTTATTTTGTACAAAAACAAGACAAACCTAATAAAACTATGTTAGATATTACTGCTTTTAGCTTAAAGAAATATATGAGGAAGAATTATCGTCTTGCAAGAAAATAATTATTTAATCACCAAATTACATGGGTTTTTTATTCTTTTCTTTACAGGCTAATGGTATAAAGATTGGACCGCAGCATTCCCCAAGCCCAAGCTTGCCCTCTTCATCAGGTGGAGGATCGCAGGGAAGTGGATGCTGTTAAAGTAAAGGAATTCGTCCTAAAGAAAGGGGCGGCAACCACAAGGAAAAAGTCAAGTTCTCTTGCAAATTGGCATAGGTCTCTATTTTTCATTTTGGAATAAAGGCTGTTAGAAAAGTTCTGAAAACATTGTAATATGGATTTTAATTGATATGGCTGTTGTGAAATCCAAGTTCCTGATATTATATTACAAAATTAAATCACAATGTACTGAAAACTGCTGTAAAAGGAGAATCAATAGTATATTATCTGAATTATATCACATTAGACTCTTTCTCTTTTTTTGTTTTTTGTATATTTGTTGATTTTTTGTTTTGTTTTTTGTTTCTTGGTTGGTTTTTTTCCAAATTTATTTTGATACAAATGTACATGTACAATGTATGCTTAACTTTATTCCTAGTTTATTCAGAAATTTATTTCATTTCAGTGATAAAAATGTTCTGCAAAACATGAATAATTTGCAGAGTTTCTTGAACATACATGTAAAAATAAGCATAGCTATTAAATATCTAAATTTATATACACCATTCAGATTTAGTATGTCTTCATGAGGAAAACAGGAGGGGAAAATTCTGGATGTGATTGAATGATGTGCAATGACATTCTTTAGATACAAGTTGATAAAATAGAGTGTGTTGAATGGATGTGTGTTATTTTTTATTTATGGTTGTAATACATGTATGTGGTTTATGTATGTTTTACATAGTATTTTATTTCATAGTCATTTATATTTGTGTATATGTCTTCTCTTTACATCTCATGTTCCAACAAATGTTTTCCTGGAAAATGGAAGACTATAATTCAAATTTTGCAAAACATTGGACAAAGAAAAATTTCAATCATGCTATCATTCCGTGTAATTGATCACATTACTGCCGTTAGCTTTCTAGTAGATACTACACTAACCAGACAACACTAAATACCATGCAAACACGAACTTCACTGCTTTGGCATCAATTGATAATCAGTTTAAATATCAGGAAATGTCATATTCTTTTTTTTTAAAATATATATTGTCATAATGCTAAACTAGATTAGAGAGGTAACTGAAACAGTTCTCTGATATTTTGATGACGCAAATTGAACTATTGTATGGACCTGAATTTCTTGTTAATCTGTGTCCATTATACACGTGTATTTAGTTTTGTCTGGTAAGTATTAGTTATATATATATATATATATATATGTCCTCCATGTTGTATGTCAAATTCCAAACATCTAAATGCAAATTACATTAAAAAGCTATGTAATGTGAGATACAAGTTTTGTTTTTGATTTATGCTGTCACAAAAATTTGCTTGGGATAAATAACTTGTCTTTTGGAATGTATATATCCAGAGAAATGTTGAAGATGCCATATAGGGTACTAAATTTATTTCAAATAATGGTCCTGTTCATGCGACACAGGTGGGATGAAGAAAATCTCTATTGATTTCCAAATCAAAAGGTTGGATATTCAATTACCAGTGATTGAATGCAGCAATGTGAAAATCTTATGAAAAGCGCCATTCCGATTTGGCAACAGAGATAGAAGAGAAAGACTGGGTTTAAAGGTCATGGGAAAGATCACTGAATAATTGGACTGATTTCATGCAACAATTATGTGGGCATATTTATATATAGAATGCGTCTATGGAGAGAGCTGATTTGGAAAAGTTACGCAAAAATGTCCTGCTTCAGAAGTTGCGATTAACATTTCTATTGAAAAAATTCTCTAAACAGTTTGATGAGAAGGAGAAGTTCGGCAATCCAGTAATAGAGAAACTTGCTAAAATTTTAAAGGTCATGTTCTTTACAGACAAATGTAAGGCAGATGAAGAGAAAAAATGCAAGGAATATTATGATAAAATTCCAATTTCAAAGTTAAGATTTCTCTCTGGCAAATGATGTGTACACAGTTGTGTACAGTGACTTGGACGTATTGCAATGTCACGTTAAACCACTTTTACTTTGATGCAGAATTTATGGAAAACACATGAGGCTTCCAAGGGATGAAATATTATGAGGAAATAAAATGTTTGAGGGAAATATGAAGTTTTACTCTCCCTTACATGTAACTGTGAAGACCTATCTGATATATGAAGTATAGATATTGAGGTACATGTGTAATACATGTGATCTAAGCTGATGTTTTTAAAAGTACTATAACTGATGAATTTCAGATTTTTATGAATGTGTCTCAAGTATGATCTTTTACAAATAAAAATCCGAGTTAAAGGGCATCATTAAACACAAGATGCATGTTTCAGTTTTGAAGGTTGAAGGAAAAATTACATAGACTTTTGGGACCTTTACAAGCTCCTATTAAACAAAGATATTATCATTAAACCTGTAGGATTGTACATGTACTTGCATTGTTCTTGGAGGTACCAATACTTAAGAAACTCATCCTCACTCAAGACTCGTTCAACTTGCTTTGAGTTAATAAATCTTCATGGATCTTGAAAGCATACATCATGATGAAATGCTGTAAAGTTAAAATTAAGGTTTAAGAGAATACTTGTCCTTACAGGTGAAGGATGGGCATAGAAAATGATTATTTGCTACAGAATATATACCCTGTATGTGCCTCTATTGTTGATCACATGTTCCAAGTTTACAACCAGATACATATCGAGGTGAAATTTAAATACAGATGTACAGTGTAACATTTCGTACAATTTTTTTATCTCAATATTTTCCCAATTGGTTTCTTGAAACCATGTTTTGTTCCCTTCTCCAAAATCAATATAATGCTGAAATCAGAATGGTGAAGAAGTAAAAACAAAGTTTTTGTGGTATATTTTATTGCACTTTCATTTTGTTTCCAGAAATTTATAATTCGATTGACTGACACTATACAAGATGTAAGCCGACTAGATTTCAATCCACTAACAGAAGTCAACACATCGCACTGTCGGGGAGAAAAAAGCATCTGAAGTAGTTAAGAGAATTTCTCTACATACCTGAAGTCTGTTAAACACATAGTGTATGTAACAGTATATGTAAATAATGTTGAGTCTACTATTCCATAACAATAATGTATCACAGCTTATAAGGAAAATCATGTTTCTAAAAAATACACATAAATGACACAAAATATGTCTTACAGGAATACTAATACAAACACCAACTTATTACAATTTCACTTACACAATACATGTACATCACACAAGGACACGAGGAACAGATACATTCTACATATTCACCGACCCTTTAGAATTGTTCACCCTTTCCAGTCTCTAATGGGGCCCACATTTCATGGAGACAAATTGTATACATGTATTATACAATATATATCTTTTCTTGTACTCATACAACTGGGTGTGTGTTTAACTATCAAATATAAATACACTGTACATGTATTTGGAATATTAAGTACTATTTTTATTCAAATATTATCTTATTTTGCAAGCATAACACTGAGGAACTTTACAATTTTGCTCAATTTGAAATTTGGACTCAAACCCTACTGAATATCATGTGGTATCCACTCGTGAAAATGTTCTGCAACTTAAAGGAACATGGACACAATTTAAGCTGAAAATTTCCAAACTTTATTTTTTCATTTTGAATGTTTACAATGCTTAACTAAGGTATTTCTAATGGTCAGCAAAAATTTAATTATCAGTTGTCAAGTTACAAGAGAGATACAGAGCTCACAATTCTTTGATATGTAAACAAGGATCTTGCCATGTTTTTGTTTACATAGGTTAGATATACTAGTCAAGGTTTCAGTTAAAGCAGAATTTTTTTAAATTTACAAGTTCATTTTGAACACAATTAAGCAGTTTCTAATGTTTGTCATGTCATTTTGTTTTAAACATGAAATTTTGCATTAAGCAATCTATATGTAAACAAAAACATGGCACGAGCCTTGTTTACATAATAAAGAACTGGGTGTGCTGTATCTCACTTGTAACTCAACAACTGGCATTCAAATTTTTGCTGACAATTAGAAATACCTTAGTTAAGCATTGTTAACATTAAAAATGGGAAAATGAAATAATAAAATTTGAAAATGTCCATGCCCATTTAAGGTGTTGGTCTTCAGTTTTGACTTTAATTTTAAAGAAAGAGTTAAGACCTGAGCATATTGCTACTATTCTGACCTCTGTTAAGATTTATAAGACGCACATGCATTTTTCATACACAGTAGGTCTTAACAAATTATTTGGACTAATAAAATAATGATAACATTACTTTATTTTTTATGTGTGGACAGGGCCAATGTGCTACTTATTGTACCCAGCTCTTTATCATCTTTCACTTCAATTATCTTAATGTCAACCATGCAAGTTGTTTTATGAAATATAAAATCCTACAACATTGATCCAATTTTCATTGATGTGCCCTTTTCTGATCTCAAAAATCCTCTCTAGACTTGTACTTTGCTAATTTTCCTCCCAGCAACTGTCATTACCCTTAATCCTCAGGATACGTGCTCTTCATATTAACACATCAAATAATATGACTTTTTATAATAAGTTACCACATCACTTGGTGATCTCATCTTGTCTCTGTCTGTCACACTGTTCTAAATGAACACAGTGATCTCATCCCTGTCACACACTGTACTTCTGCTCCTTTCCATCCACAGTCAGCATGACAATACAGCGGTTGTCTACCCACACCAGGCGGACAAGTTTCAGTAAGTTGGTCGTGTTAGTCATGGGTATGGGAGGAGTGGCAGTCTGTTTGACACATTTTGTCTGTTGTGACCCAATTCCAAACAGCGAAGAGGAGGCAGTCTATTAAAATGTACAAATAGGTGAACATCAATGTTAAATTTTATTATTTTTTTTTTTTGCTTTCAAAATATTAAAAAGAAATATGTTTATAAAAATCAAAAGGCCATAAGTCAGGTTTCTCACTCAAGTCACCTTGCCTCTGTTGTTTTGATTTTTTTTTTTTTAAAAAATTCAATTTTTACTCCCATGAAAAATTTGACCCCATATTGCAACCCCTACCTAGCCCCAAAGAGTCATGGCAGAACCATAACACAACATCACAAATCATAGTATGAAATGCAAGGTCTTGCTGTAAGGATATATACAAAAGCCCTAACTTAAATTGTTCAGGAGATACTGCCTATTTCTCCGTATTTTCTTGATTTATTGGCTGTATACAATGATTTCGTCTTGTGCACAGAAATGGTCAAACTCCAGGGTCAAGGTTACAAGGTCAAAAACTTTGGTAACAAAAGAAAGGTCGTGTCACAAGGAATGCACAGATGAATATGTTAGCCCTATTATTCCCCATTAAAAAGTTATAAGCAAGTTCAAAGCTCCAGACAAACAGGACAAAAACAATACCCCCCTACCCCCCAAAAAACTTGTTTCGCAGAGGCATGCAAAAAATAAAAACTTGAATCTATGCAACTTAGAAACATTTAGTGTGGCTCTGCTACTCTTGAAATTTTTTTGTTTCAATTGATATCCTGTATATTCCTATATAAATCTTTTATCTATTGTGGCCTTACCCTACCCCCAGTGGTAACACTCAAACTCATGCAAAGGGGTTGCTCAAACTTGAATCTGCACTAACTGAAGATACTTGCATATTGATATGCCTTATCATGGCCTTGCTGTTCTTGAAAGGAAGATTTCTAAGGATGTCTCCATTATATTCCCATGTAAAACTTTGATCCCCTGTTGTAGGCATACTCTACCTACTAAGGGCCATGAAATGAACAAACTTATCTGCACTACCTGGGAATGCTTGCATATCAATATGAGTTATCATGGTCCAGTTGTTCTTGAGAAGAAGATTTTTAAAGATTTTTCCCCATGTAAACCTTTGATACCATATTGTGGCCTCACCGTATCCCAAGGGGCCATGATGTCATAGTGCTTTATCTAATTTGAAAGACAATTAACCTAAAGCGTTTTACAAATAAACTAAATCAAAGAACAATAAATACATAGAACAAGAGGCCCATGGGCCACATCGCTCACCTGAGTCACCTTGGTCCATATCAGAAGATTTTCCATATCTATTTGCATGTAAAACTGTAGTCCCTATTATGGCCCCAAACCTACCCCTGGAGGCCATGGTTTTTGCAAACTTGAATCTACACTATGTCAGAAAGCTTTCATGTAAATGTGAACTTCTTTGGCCCAATGGTTCTTGAGAAGAAGATTTTTAAAGATTTTCCCTATATATTTGTATGTAAAACTTTGACCCCCTATTGTGGCCCCATCCGACTCCCGGGGGCCATGATCTTAACAATTTATAATCTGCACTATATCAGGAAGCTTTCATATAAACCTCAGCTTTTCTGGCTCAGTGGTTCTTGAGAAGAAGATTTTAAAAGATTTTTCCTATAAATTTGTATGTAAAACTTTGATGCCCCCCTTGAGGCCCCATCCAATCCCCGGGGTCCATGATTTCAACAAACTTGAATCTGCACTATATAAAAAAACAAAAACAAAAAAACCCAAAAAACAAAAAAACAAAAAAAACTTTGACCCCCTATTGTGGCCCCATCCTACCCCAGGGGGCCATGATTTGAACAATTTAGAATCTGCATTATATAAGGAAGCTTTCATATAAATCTCAGCTTTTCTGGCTCAGTGGTTCTTGAGAAGAAGATTTTTAAAGATTTTCCCTATATATTTGTATGTAAAACTTTGATCCCCTATTGTGGCCCCATCCGACCCCCGGGGCCATAATTTTAACAATTTAGAATCTGCATTATATAAGGAAGCTTTCATATAAATCTCAGCTTTTCTGGCTCAGTGGTTCTTGAGAAGAAGATTTTTAAAGATTTTCCCTATATATTTGTATGTAAAACTTTGATCCCCTATTGTGGCCCCATCCGACCCCCGGGGGCCATGATTTTAACAATTTAGAATCTGCACTACCTAATAAAGCTTATCTATAAATTTCATCTTTTCTGGCCCAGTGGTTCTTGAGAAGAAGATTTTTTAATGACCCTACCCTATTTTTACCTTTTCTTGATTATCTCCCCTTGGAAGGTGGCCTGGCCCTTTATTTTAACAATTTAGAATTCCCTTTACCTAAGGATGTTTTGTGCCAACTTTGGTTGAAATTGGCCCAGTGGTTGTTGAGAAGAAGTTGAAAATGTGAAAAGTTTACAGACGGACGGACGGACGCCGGAATACGGGTGATCAGAAAAGCTCACTTGAGCTTTCAGCTCAGGTGAGCTAAAAAGGCATAAAATGATACTAAAACTTAGGGGGTTTTGGGGTTGCTTTTTTTTAAACTTGAAAAAACACTTTTTGTCAATAAAGCTTCCATGTAAATTTTAACCTTTCTGGTTCAATGGTTCTCAAGATTTTTAAATGACCCCACTCTATGTTTGCCTTTTCTTGATTAATCCCCTTTACCCAACGATAATTTGTACCAAGTTTGATTGACATTGGTCTAGTGGTTCTGGAGAAGAGTTGAAGGACAGCTCAACTGACAGACAAAAGGTGATCAGAAAAAGTTCACGTGATCATTTAGCTCTGGCAAACTAAAATGTATGTCAAAGTCTGTTCTCTTTAACAATTTGTCCATTGTACGTTATGCATTTCTTATAATTTTTTGTGTTGTCCACTGTCTTATATATATATCCTCTCTGTTGTAATCAAACAATGATTATTGTAAATATATGTATGTTTTGTACCTCTTATGTATACCACTAAATGTGGTCTGAGTGAAGAAACTTAAATTGAAATGAATTGCAAAATTGTGAAAAATGCAGTACCTGCCAAAATTTTAATCTGCTGTCCACATGAGAGTATGTTACCAAAAACTTGCCATCTGATGAAACAGAAACTGCAATCACTGGACCAGAGTGGGCTTGAATCATCTGGAAAGAAATGATAGTTTAATTTGCAGCAATTACTTCCACTCATCCTTTTCTTATAAGATACAATTAGCACAAATTAGCTCCATCTACACCTCTCCTAGGCAAACCCACATCTCTCCTAGGAATTAAATATGATTAGCTCCTTGTCTACCTATCTTAGGAAAGAAAACATAATAAGCACTAATTAGCACATCCTTTCCTATGAGAGGAAGGGGAATGTGCTAATTGAAAATGGGACCCACAAGGAGATTAAGCCCTGAGATGTGGCAAATCTGAAGAGGTGGATTACAAATTGGTGTGTCTTGGATAATATGGATCTTGCACAATAAAAAAAAAATAGTACAAAGAACTACATGTATGTACAGAGTAAAATAATTCAGTCAACATTGAGACAAAGTGTTACAATAATTCAATTGTAACGAAGTGAATCTTACTACACATATTTGCTCTTTCAAGAACCATACACTGTACATCAGGTTTTTTCCACATGCATCCAATTTCCGCTTTCTTTGCAATGATTTCCGAATCCCAGATAATGAATTGGCGTAAATTTGATACAAATTTTTGTTTTGTAATAGAGTTATATAGCATACAGGTTCATGTAATAGTATACCCCCACCCCCATTGGACAAGTGCCAGATAACAGGTATGTAAGTCTCATTGTTATACCCCCCGCAACAAGTTGTAGGGGGGGGGGGGGGTGGGGGTGGGGGGGTGTATACTGGAATCAGGTTGTCCGTCTGTCCGTCCGTAGACGCAATGGTTTCCGGGCTCTAAAGCATTATCCTTTCCACCTACCGTCACCATATCATATATATGGACTACCCAAGGGATGAAGATGTTCCCTATCGATTTTGGGGTCAAAAGGTCAAGCGCACTGGACATCGAAGTAGCAATATGTTTTCGGGCTCTAAAGCGTTATCCTTTCCACCTACAGTCACCATATCATACATATGGACTACCCATGGGATGAAGATGTTCCCTATCGATTTTGGGGTCAAAAGGTCAAAGGTCAAGTGCACTGGACATCGAAGTAGCAATATGGTTTCCGGGCTCTAAAGCATTATCCTTTCCACCTACCATCACCATATCATATATATGGACTACCCATGGGATGAAGATGTTCCCTATCGATTTTGGGGTCAAAAGGTCAAAGGTCAAGCACATTGGACATTGAAGTAGCAATATGGTTCGGTTTGTCATGCCATTTGTTTTTTACACTCAGAAAAGAGGTAGTTTACACCTATTACCAACACCCTTTGGGAGATTGGGGTAAGCGGGGGGTATTCTTAGTGAGCATTGCTCACAGTACCTCTTGTTTATTCAATAAAGGACATGCTACTTAAATGGGCCATGTTCTTTTATCACTATTCATACATGTAACAGTACATGGTTTCTGATTCTGATTGATTTAAACTTAGAAAATAATTATTGATAAATAGTTTACATTACAGGTACATTCCAAGCTTTAGGTGGATCATTCATTCTAGCTGATATATCAGAGGAATTCACTGCAAAACTTTCTGCAAATTGACTTATTTACGTCACTATGAAAGGTAGCTGCAAAAATTGTAGCCCTCTCTGATTTTTTTTTTTTTTTTTTGGGAGAGGTTCCGAAAACATCAAAATTTTAAAAAATCAGATAGGCCTACATTATTGCAGCTAATGAAAGGTGAAGATAACAGTGATTTATGTATATTTACCTGAGTGTAAACAAAAGTGTAAAATTGTTTTTGAAACATGGTAAACAGCGCTGCTGTGTAATCAGTTGAGGAGTAGGTCTGTGAAGGTTGATTTATCTCTCACTTGGAGCAAAATGGCTGACAAAGATCTCTATGATCACATGCGAACAAAACCCAAAATTGTCAGAGAAGCAGGAATATCATACATATTGGGATTTGATTTAATTGCGACAGTAACTCAGAAATAGTGTCAATTGTTTCATTGACTGAATTTTTGCATTAAAAAAGAGTTATACGTACAAATACTGGCTTTTTTTTATTCCAATTCCTTCATGAATTTAAATAATCTTGAATTATATTTTCACTATGGCTTTGAAATAGTGAAAATTTGATTCGCATAAATTTAATATTAATAATGTTTTAGGTTCTGATTCACGGAAAAAACATGAAGCGGAAAAAACCTGATATATAGTTTCAAATTTCAGACTATAGATTGTTTTTATGAAAAACAAATGTCTCCTCAGCTTCCCAAATTGGAAGTGCTCTCAATGAAACCTCTTTCAGTAAGAAATAATTATTGAACATTTAAACACGAAATTATCTAGCCCATGTTTTACATTTTGCACTGATGCTATGCAGTTTTCTTTAAAAGTTTTCTTAACAGACGATTCTATCAGTAATTGCCGTGTACATTAGTTTATGACCTTTCACACTGTGTATAAAAAGTCTCTAAAAGTATGCGGCCTAATGTGCTACTTTTGCAGTTTTATTTCAGTGTGTGACAGAGGAAAATCGAATCGACATGTTAAATGGAATGTTTTTTCCGTTAAAACAAAATTGTCAATGAATGATATATCAACATACCTTCTTAATATCAATAAATTCTCAGCGTTTCACATATATATTCCATATATCCCATGTCATATATTTCAAATACTCCACATTTTGTTGATATTTGCATGGCACACATAAACAAATTCGGATTCCTTGCATGTGTCAACGTCACTCGATGTATTAGTCATGACGTCATCAGTTTACTTTCATATCGATCAGACAGAAATAACACAACAGCAGTATAGCATTTCGAATTTCGTTGGATCTTAGTAGCTGTATGGTTTATTTTATGCATAAATAAATTAAACTTAAATAAAAAATAAAATTGGAATTTAATATATACTTAGTGTTATACTTATTTCAATTATGACGTCACATTGTTTCGCGGATTTTATCCTAGTAAAAATTTTCATAACCTGCCTTAATTCCTGCTCTCCATCACCATGCATTTAGTTTTTCTTACATGGGTGCAGTTCTTAAGAAGAAGATTTTTGAAAATTGGTCAATTTTGGACAGCTTTTGCCCCGCCCCTAAGGCCCCAGGGGTGCAGGAATCCTGAAATTTACAAATTATGTCCTCCTTGTTCCAAAGATGCTCCATACCAAATATGAAAAGAATTGGAATGATAGTTATCAAGAAGAAGTTAAAAATGTCTATTGTTCACACATTTAATAACTGACCATTTTGGCCCCACCGATACCAAAACCCCTACCCCTGGGATCATAAAATTTACAATTTTGGTAAAGGACTACCTACTCTTTCTAAATATCTATTTAGTTTCAATATAGTATCAACAGCCCTAAAGATGTTATTTAAGTACGTGTTTTACACATAAACACTATATAACAAGTTTGGCCCCACCCTGGGGTCAGAACCCCTACCCCGGGGATCATGAAATTTACAATTTTGGTAGAGGCCTTCCTGCTCTCCATCACCATGCATTTAGTTTTTCTTACACATGTGCGGTTCATAAGAAGAAGATTTTTGAAAATTGGTAAATTTTGGGCAGTTTTGCGCG
Organism: Ostrea edulis; assembly: GCF_947568905.1. Lineage (NCBI taxonomy): Eukaryota > Metazoa > Mollusca > Bivalvia > Ostreida > Ostreidae > Ostrea > Ostrea edulis. Next base: position 60,722,095 of record NC_079164.1, read on the forward strand.
CC
>NC_079164.1:60727096-60872096 GCF_947568905.1 Ostrea edulis
GATATAATATAGCAAACAAAATATACAGATATATGTAGACGATGTACAAAAAAAAAATTCCAGCAGAACTGACGTATGTGGGAGAACAATATTTAATGCACGAAAAAAAAAAATTAATCCTGACCCCCCCCCCCCCCAAAGCCTACCTACCTACCCATGATCAAAGGGGTAGGGTAGGCAAACGCCCAACAAACAATTTTTTAATAGTGGCCTAATGGTGACCATTATGGTAATTCAAACTTCTACATTGGATTGTCTTCAGAGCTAACATGCATGTTACGGGAATGCTTCAGTTGGCTCACTACACCAAGAAATAGTTTCTCAAATCAATACGAATTGATTTAATTATAAAAGATATGATGACATACAATAAGTATATATGCCAAAAAGACAAAAAATATACAAATTTGGATAAAAACAGGATTTTCAAAAAAATTATTTCAACACATATGAACAAAAGACTCTGGGGGATTTGAACTTGAGATCTGCAGTTCACCAGCCCAATGCTTTAACCACTGAGCTACGATGATAAACAAACGTATAGATCGATACAAATAACTTCACAAACATTTAAATCGCCATCTTGTGATGTGGTGTCATAAAGAGTATAAGCTTTAGTGTAGTGAGCTACCTTAGTGAAGATTCAAACCCCATCCCAACATTTTACTGTACAACAAAGCTATTTGATTTTGTGAAATAAGATTCTTTTATTTACATTTTGATTGTATCTCATATGATTTCAATAAAAATTTAAGCAAGTTTATTTCAAAAAGATATATTTTATGTCAATAGAGTATTGGTCATCCATCACATACACATCTGATTATTATCTATAATAACCTTATTATTCAGTTAATTTCTATGTGCAAAAATATGTTTGAATGGATCTGACAGTGTGAATATTACATAGTTATTTTTGGATAAATTTTAAATGTACTTATTAGGCAATACCTGTACATATTACAGTGTCTTTTTCTGAGTTACATGTGCATTTTCTCAACCATTTCTTTATTGCAACTTGATTCATCACCATTTTCAATATACCGCCATATTTAGTCAAGAACATTTTCACTATACCGCCATATTTAGTCAAGAACATTTTCCCTGCTATATGCATTGTGTAAATCTCCAATCATAACACCAAATTTGCATACCGCCATCCTGCTTTCAAAACACACGTCTAGATATCTGGCTGTTGTATGCCTCAACATATCAACAAAGGAGAGTAATCCAAGAAACAATGTACTGATTCTCGTCATCACCTAAGATGCCAGCAAGAGGCCTTATAGTCCTGATGATTTTAAAGACTTCAACAGATGACAAGTGTTTAATAGGGATTAGTATTTTCTGTTCATAAGAAATTCTAAATTTCAGTTATGCATCATCACAGAAGCAGATGCTTTTCAGATAAAACAATTGAATGAATGTACATTCATTCAATCCTGCACACTATGCTTAGAAACTGTATTGCCTTCTGTGAAAGTTCGAATAGCACAGGGACCCAGAAGTACTCTATGCTCCCATTCACAAGACATTATTATCTTGAATTCAATTGTGAGAAAAACGAAATACATGTAGCCCAAAGAACTTCAAATTCAATATAAATCATAATGGTAATATTCTTTTTGATATCGGATGCATTTTATTGTTGAATGAATTATTTTACCTGTATTTTACATTGTATGTGTACCATAAATGTATTTTATGGTATTCAATAAATGTTATACTGGTAAAAATATATGTAATTGATCTAACTATTAATTGATATGCTCTATATTAATCATCAAATCTTTTAAACCACCACATTTTCCAAATCACAAAAGGCAGGGGATTTAATGAGAAATAACAGCATATGTGTACCTTGGCACTAAGCGGTCTGAATCTGTACAAAGTTCTAGTAATCCTAGCAAAACAGCAGAAACATCCAAGTATGGCTCCCACACAGTGAACCCTCGACCAATCAAATCAATGGCAGCCCTGCGAATCGGAGTGTACGCTGGCAGTTTTTTGCTTGGAGGTTGTTGTAAAAGGAATGTCAAGGCTTTACCTGAAAAAAATATTTTAAGCACAGGTGGTTTACCCAAATCAGTTTTCTTTTTTAATGACCCTGATTGCTTATTCTTTTTTAATGACCCTGATTGCTTATTCTTATTTAATGACCCTGATTGCTTATTCTTTTTTAATGACCCTGATTGCTTTCATCTTTTTTGATGACCCTGATTGCTTATTCTTTTTTAATGACCCTGATTGCTTTCATCTTTTTTAATGACCCTGATTGCTTATTCTTTTTTAATGACCCTGATTGCTTATTCTTTTTTAATGACTGTGATTGCTTATTCTTTTTTTAATGACCCTGATTGCTTATTCTTTTTTAATGACCCTGATTGCTTATTCTTTTTTGATGACCCTGATTGCTTATTCTTTTTTAATGACCCTGATTGCTTATTCTTTTTTAATGGCCATGATTGCTTATTCTTTTTTGATGACCCTGATTGCTTATTCTTTTTTAATGACCCTGATTGCTTATTCTTTTTTAATGACCCTGATTGCTTATTCTTTTTTAATGACCCTGATTGCTTATTCTTTTTTGATGGCCATGATTGCTTACTCTTTTTTAATGACCCTGATTGCTTATTCTTTTTTGATGACCCTGATTGCTTATTCTTTTTTGATGACCCTGATTGCTTTCATCCTTGATTCTTGTGATAGTGTGGAATCATCATTGTTCGTGGAAATCATTGTTCGTAAATAACCAAAATCTTACTGATTCATTGGGACCTTCAACCCCAAACCAATCCATGCTCACTGGTTAATTGGCATTCATGAGAAAATTGCACTGAAAACTTGAGCAATATGCCGGTTTCGAGGTACGTCCAAGTTATTTCCCTTTGGAGAACTCTCGTACATAATAAGGCACGAAACAATTTGTTTACATGCGTCATAATGTTCAATACATGTTGTTGATAGATAACAAGAATACTGGACACAATGTGTACCTGTCATATAATCCCATATAAACTGGATAAAGCTAGACTTACTTGTATGTCTGGCAAGAGAATAATTTTTTAAGGTAAATCCCTCCTGTGCTGATTTTTTGCCTTTCTTAATATCCTCCAGTTTTCGTCGACTGGGTTCAATCTCATGTCCAAATTCAGCACCGATAACTCCCAGCATAACAATAGCAGTGGCCTGCTTTCTTCTGCTTTCAAATGATGATGAAGATTTTTGAATTGGTGTATCTGAAAGAACATAATTTGAAATATCATTACTAAATTACTGTGAAGTATTGATCTCGATGAAAGCTTATATTTCATAAACAGGTCGTCAAAGCCTTAAAATCCACACTTTACTGTACACAGGGAAGTATTCGCCCCGGTTTTATTCATCCCTTTCGCCCTTGTTGTCAGTGGACAAATTTAAGAGTGGGCAAAACTGTTTTTTCTGTGATCTCTCTTTTAACACAACTGTATCTGGGCGAAATTAAAATGGAGTGAAACCACCAACAAGTGTAAAAAGGTGAAAATAACATGGGCCAAAAATAACCCTGTGTACAGTAGTAAACAGACCATTTATCATTGGATCCTCCTCGTCTTCATCATCATCACCATCCTCATTCTTCTGCAATGTCTCTGCATTCATCAAACTGAGCTGAGGATCCACGTAGGTGGGCAGGAAGGGAGACCACTGGTCTAAAATTTCCTTTCTTCCGGCTGGGCCAATTCTTCTTAATTCAGCTAACAGCAAAGCCTGAGCTGCTTCACGGATCTACATTATGTAAACAACATTTATTTAAATAAGTTCGTAACACATTCTTCATGGATCTACTACTCTATTATATTATGAAAATAAGGATAAATAATAAATGGACTTTCATATTGCTCCCACAATAGAATGTAACCATAATTTTCCCTGCAACAATTTTATGAAAAGTGAATCTGCAATGAACGCCAAACACCCATAGTCTAGCAGCCCCAGGAATCTGATGATGACATTACATGTACTTATGAATAACATAAAAACATGGATAAATTTGACATTGAGGTAACCTTGAAAAGTGAACAAGTTTTGTAGATGGCCGACACATCCAGATATCCTTTAGATTAATAAGGAAGATATTCTTTGCAAACTCTACTCCTTACAAGCATCATGAAAAGCAAAAGTGTCTCTGGAAATTAAGCCTGGGTGATTATGATTGCAGACACATCTGGGTGCAAATTTAGCTATCAAAAATGCGGCAGAATGACACCAAACTGCTAAAATTAGCCAAAATTATCATCGCACAGAAAAAACTAGCTTTACAGTAGTGCATACAATTTTTGTTCTGCTTCAAATCCCCTGACCTCAGTGAAATTCAAGGACTGTACCTCTGACAGGAGGTTAGGTTTTCTTCCTGTATTTTAGATAGCTAGTTTGTCCACAATTACCTCTAAAACTTGTTGATGGGTATCAGATAAATTTACAACAGGGTAGGCCAACCAACAAGGAAGCAAGGAAGAATGGATGTGATTTTGAGATGTCTGGTAATGGATGTGGGAATACTACACTATATAAGTAATTCTGAAGCAAAACTTACATTAAAGAAATATTCAGAAAATGCAAAAAATGACCTACTTCTAAACACCTATCTTGCCACCTCCTGGCTAACATCTCCAGCTGAGGTGATTTGAGGTAATCTGGCCCCACCATTTCTGGCAGTAACACACAATGCAGTGCAGCTTTCAGACTCCATCCCTGCTTAATCTGAGACTGTTGCATCATCATAGCATCTGTCTCATCATCACTGGTGCTGGGACTATCAAAGGACTCGGCCACCACTAGTCCAAGGTGTCCTGTGAATCTTTTTTTACTCCTACAGAGAAAAGGAATTCGCAGTCAGGTCGACATATCTTATGTCTAATATAATATAATTTTTAAAACATTTAAAATATTTTTTGTATCTACAGATATGTGCACATACTACAAAAGTGGTTTTTTATGTATGGGGAAAATTTACACTAATTACACAGTCACGTAATAAGCGCGTAAATTTCCCCCACGCATATACAATGTAGTTATGAATAGTTGATATAATATGTATTATATTCTGTTACTACTTATTTTTCCCCCACGCGTTGGACATGGAAAATGTGTACTTAACCCCCAGCATAAATAACCATTTTTACAGTATGTCTGCATAATTTACCCTCTTCTCTTTTTTCTTGTCTTCTCTGTCACAAAGGTCGCATGACTCATACTCATCAGAGTATTTGCTGTTGAGATTATAGACAACAAATGATTAGTTGTAACTGCACTGGAAATTTGCCATCGAGCCTTCATCGAAAAAGCCTTCATTTCATTGAGGATGGCATCTGACTGTCTCTGGGGCACATCTTTCCTACTGCTCGAGTCACTATCCTGGTCACTGTCTGTGTAATCTGACTGTACTAAACCATGTCTCTGGGCCAGTGCCAGGGACTTCTTATCAAACTGACCACTGGAAGCTGACCGGGCCTGCTGTATCAGGGTCACTTTGCCAGGAGGAGGTGCAAAGTCCTTGGTCATCTTTTCCATTATCTCCTCTTGGCAGAAACGTTTGTGCCATCCAGGCAGCATTAAAGACATGTGACCACTGCGTGAAATTAGTCCAAAGGCTATTGGGCACCTGGGCTGCAAGAGTCCTAGTTTATTGATACATAATTTATCTAGGTCTGGGTCCAGTCCCCAGGCATGAAGACAGGAGAGGAATAGTTGGGCTATATCCAGAGTGAGGCTTCTGTCCAAGTTAGTGACTGATTTGTGGGTGGGGGAGGCGGCGTGGGCAGGAGACCCTCCACGAGAACTGGATTCTGACCGCGAGGGACTTCTCTGCCCTCCGGTAACTGCTTCTGCTTTCTCTTTTATCTTTAACATCATACCTGATTTTAAAAACAAATGATTTTTAATTGCTATGCATGAAGCAAATGTCTCTTACACACTTCAACCATTTCTGTCATCAAATGAGCTACTGTATCTAAAACGTGAAAAAATACAGGGTGGATAGTGCCCCTTTTAATTTCTGCAAAACTTGCTACATATGACCTTGAAAGCCTCCATGGTCCGGCTGGTCTGCATATGGCATAAAGCCCTTGGCCTCCAATTCTCCAGGAGACATTGTGGAATACTCTTCTGTCAGCAGTTGGACTGTTAGGAAAAACATTTGAATATGAACGTTAAAATCTAAAATTAAAAATATCCAAATATAATTCATCTCCTTTCAAGTACAATCATCATAAATGAATGTATGTATCAAAATTTGTATCCTTATCATCTTCATCATCATTACTATCATCATCTTCATCATCATTACTATCATCATCATTACTATCATCATCTTCATCATCATTACTATGGATACACATAAAAGTGTAAGTATCGTGTAAGTGACCTTTTTAGCGAGGATCCAATTTTAGCCTCTGTCTGAAGAACCACAGGATAATTTCATTGTAGCAAAAAAATTTATAAAAAATAATGTCTAACTTCTAATTCAAAATAAGTCTGAAATCAAACAAATCTATAAACACTTCTTGATAATGCTGCACAAGTGCTTGAAGTCTTGTATTTCCTCCAATAAACCACTAATACACATGCACGAATCAGCAGTATTTCAGTCTTACAGTATTCACGGCAAATATTAAACATCTATGTATAAACTGTTATTGTGAATACCAGTAATGTAAAACAGCTAACTAGGGATCATTGTTTTCAGGACATGAAAACTTGCCTTCAAGAAGATACATGTATTTATGCTTGCAGATTATGTTCAGATTGTGAACTTGATTCTGAAAATTTTAAAACTCTTTACACCATACATGTCATAATTTTTTCACATTTGAAATCAGATATTTGCTAAAATATAATCTTTCTGAGAAAAGTGTTAATATTGCATGTCGCTAAAATAATCACTTATACCGTATAATAATGAATTTCATGGAATTTTTTTTTATTAAGTGAAAAAGTGTGTCTAACCAATCAGAGACTCTGTATCAAAGAAGAGAATGTGAATGTCTGGGTCTTTCAGATTGGCTCGGATGCCCTGTATGAACATTGGATACGTCTGCTGTTTGAGATAGTCATTCCTGTGGGATGACGACTGCTGGACTGTCCCTGTTTGGATCTGCAACTTTTGCTGGGCAAGATTTTTAAAGGTTGCAAGGTTACGTCGTTTAAGGGCTTGGGTCAGAGTTATATTTGGATTAACAAGGCTCTCCATGGGGGTTGCATTCTCATCACAGTTGTTCAGGATTTCTTCTGCTGTTATTCCATGAATAACTCTATCCAGATGACCTGGAATATTAAAAATGCATTTGTAGTAATATCTAGGGTGTGTTGCATCCCTTGAGCTTAAAACCCTGAGTGGGCATTGCAGATAGGAGGTATTCAAGAGAGTGAAAGAGAAGGCAGACATACTAAATCCCTGTAAGTCATTCATTTGAATAAGAATGGAGTTATTCCTGCCAGTAACAATTATTTACTAATAAATATCACCATACACTGAACAAATACAAGCCATTAACCATTGATTCCTTGAGAAATGACATTTCTTTTTAAAATCATTTTAAACAGTCTTAGCAATGGGATTTGGAAGTTTTGGTTTTTTTACTCCAGATGGGAAACTTTTTTGGATGCTTCGTTCCAAGAGCCTCCCATCTGATCCAAAAGAGAGCACATGTCTGCATCTAACGATTTCTAACCTGTTTCCATTTGCCACACATAGACAGTGCCATCAGAACAGCTGACCACCATGAAATCGTCTAGCGGTCTCCACTTGATGGTTTGTACAGGGAACAGATGTCGTCCAGCCAGCATAATACACTTCCTCTCCCTCAAACTCAGCAGGGTCACGGAGTGGTCACTGGCCACAGAACACACACAGGGAAGGATTCGAGACTGAAATAAACAAGCACTTTCCACACTTGTGTATATTTCTTCCACCTAATGGTAGCAAATTTCTGTCAAATAATCATGTTGACTTGTTAGCTCTTGATGTTATCTTGGAAGATAATTGTCAGAAAATATTGACCTGTCAGAAAATTATGTATATATAGTAGTATATTTCTGCTACCACTTTTCAGATATCTGATCTTTTTGTCAATTTGTCAGTTAAACGAGATCTAAATGTTTAAAAATGCCTAATTTGCAACATCCAATTATCATCATAATTTTCTGATAAGTCTACATAATGATCTGCCAAGATGACATGGTTATCTATACAAGTCCACATAATTATCTGACAAGACAATATAATCATCTAACAAATTAACATTTGTCAGAACATTACATTAATTTGCAAGATCATCATATGGATTTTCCAGAAAAGCATGTTGACAAATTAACATAATTCTTTGACAAGTGGGTGGCAAAAATATGTCACCATGGGTGGAAGAAATATGCCACCATATGATACTTAATGGTCTGGGATCTCAGCACCGGGATCTTAACTTCCAAATATAATTTTTCTATCAAACCATTTCATTTTTACATAAGACATTTAATACAGAACAATTAAATACTGAAATGATAAAGAAAGTGCATTGTTATAAAGCAATTTATCATGTTTAATGAAATCAGTTTGACATAAAATAAATACATGTATTGCTGTGTTTCCGCTAACCCTATCGACCTTAAATTATACCCCCTACCCTACAATCATTTTTGACAAATTGTTTAAGAGATTATGAAATAAACGTTGTTTTGGCATTGACAGTTATACATTTTTCAGAGGTAATTAATGTTAAATCACAGGGTTGGGTATCGCCAAAAATTTTGTATTATGATACATCATGAAAGTTTTTCCACATCACGATAATGTCACCATATTCTAGGTCATTCTGTTCTTTTCTTAATTTTCTGTTATTTTCATTACTGCTTTGGTGTTAAAGGGACTGATTCACAATTTCCCTCCATATTTTGTTTTTTACTTTAAATGATAAAAATCTACAGTCTAATATGTTTAGAAGGTTTCACAAAAAATTATTGTTATTCATCATAACAGAAGCTCATTATAGAGAGTTTATTATTTGTTTTGAAAATAAAGATTGAGGTGTGTTATTGTTTACAAAGTTTTCAAAATAAATGGATATCGATCCAAGTTTATTATATAAATCACATCTCAAGAATACTTTAGGTAAAATGTGTCATTTAAAAGTTAAAATTTGTGATTGTACAAAATGAAGATGCTTTAAATTACAAAAATAACATTTCAATGATTTGTTTGTTTACATAAAAAGACTCGGGTCTTTGTTGACATAACACAGAATCAAAGCTAAAATATTGCTCTTATCCTTGCATTCAGACGGTCCAAATTTTGGTTGTCAACATTAAATGAGTTATATTTTTAATTTTCAACATAAAAAAATGAAAAATATTTCTTTCGAAAAACGTGAACCAGTCCCTTTAAAGTGCAAAAAAAAAAATTCAGTTTATTTAAAAAATTTATTTTGTGTAAATAACTATAATAAAACAAACAACAAAAAAGACACATTATATAATAATAATTGACAAATGACTCACAACCTGTGACAATGATCAAATTCCTCCGCGTTTTTACCATGTTCAGACGCCACCTTGGTATTTTTTGTTACTTCCTGTAACAGTTAATTTAAAATCCAACACATAAACGTAATTTTTCCGGAATCTACATATGTCCAAAAATACTGTTTTTACTCCGATGTATCGCAATATGTTTTGTGGGACTAATTATCATGATATACCCGTAAAATCGCACATACCTATCAAATCATATGTATTTGAATTAATTGTGAAAAATGAGCCCTTCATGTTCAATATTTTAACATTCATGTTCATTATGTTAATGTTCAATATGTTAATATCAATGTTCAGTATGTTAATATTCATGTTCAATATGTAAATATTCATGTTCAATATGTTAATATTCATGTTCAATATGTTAATATTCATGTAAAATTGTGATCAGAATGTTTCTTTATGTACTCAGAGAATAAAGTCCGAGAATTTTTTTTTTATCTATTTCCTACCTACTTCTCCCAATTTCATCATGAATGTTAGTGGAAACACAACAATTATTATTAATTTTTTGGCCTGAGGACATACATTACAATTGTTTGGTGGACACAGTAACTGAGTTATCTCCCCTCCGTGGACTGTAAAGGTGTGAAGTTTACATCCAGTGTAAATATCCCACAGCATGACAGAGAAGTCTGCTCCACCCGACAGCAAGTGCTGGGGCTCATATCGTGTGCTCTCATTGAAGGGGTACAACAGACTGGTCACACAACCATGGTGCCCATGTAAAATCTTTACTGGAACATCTGAAAGAGGTGTAAACAATCACAATGAGATCAGGTACCAATCTAATTGACATACAGCAAAACAACTAAAAGAGGAAAACCAAGAAATGAAGCAAACTACCGGTATGTATCTATCTCTCCTAAATTATCAAAATTGACAGAATATGGCACTTTTGCATAATATTCAAGAACTTTAAAAATTCACCTGCTCTGCTTGCTGTTGAAGGAATGCTTTATGGTTGACATAAGATTGAAGTCTCTGTTTTATATTTTAATATGCCAAATTTTTTTATTGTTAGTAGCAATTTTAGAACTGGAAATTAACAGGGCCATTTTATGTGTAAAGTGAAATTACATGTTCTTCTTTCAAGTAAAAAAATGGACATAACTTACACTACGCATAGCTCAAAGTGACTTCTTTTTGTAATGCTGTACAAGAATGAAGATTTATGAACCTAGAGGACTCTGACCTTTGAACCTAGAGGACTCTGACCTTTATGCTTGAGCTCCTCCGTTTCCAGAAGCTGCAGGATGATACTCTGGGAGGCAGGTGCTATTACAATGGACCCATTCTGCCTCCCACATGCCACTTTGCCTTGCGACGGAATGTATATAGTTGAAGTAATGGCTAACGGCTGGTTATTTTCATCGCACTGAAAAAAAGCACAGGTATGAAAGTGTATATTAAAGATGCAGGAACTGAAGGCCCTTGGGCCACAATGCACACTAAGTTACAGCTGAATTTATCAGCTCCTTTACGTCATACAAGGACCCCACTGGAAATAAACACTTGTGCTTTCATGGGTTATCCTTCAGTACAAATCAATGCAACAATACTGTGATAACTATTATGTGTTTATCTAGTTCAAATTTCTAGTCTTATCTAAATTACATAATACTTTAAGATCATGAGATTGGATACATGTATTTATTTATCATTGTTCTTGTCATCTAATATGCTCTTTATATCACCCTGTGTCATACATTGATTTTTAACCTGAATAAATTTATCTACCTGTCTATCTATATATCTAGATTTTTATATCTATACATCAATTCTAAATGTACAAATGCTTACAGGTAAACCATTGAGGGAAGGACCACTATCAGGAAACTTATATTAAAAGTCTCGTCTATTACATGTGTAGTTACTCATCTATTGCATGTGTAGTTACTCATCTATTACATGTGTAGTTACTCATCTATTGCATGTGTAGTTACTCATCTATTATATGTGTAGTTACTCATCTATTACATGTGTAGTTACTCATCTATTGCATGTGTAGTTACTCATCTATTACATGTGTAGTTACTCATCTATTGCATGTGTAGTTACTCATCTATTACATGTGTAGTTACTCATCTATTGCATGTGTAGTTACTCATCTATTACATGTGTAGTTATTCATCTATTACATGTGTAGTTACTCATCTATTACATGTGTAGTTATTCATCTATTACATGTGTAATTATTCTATCTATTGCATGTGTAGTTACTCATCTATTACATGTGTAGTTATTCATCTATTACATGTGTAATTATTCTATCTATTGCATGTGTAGTTACTCATCTATTACATGTGTAGTTATTCATCTATTACATGTGTAATTATTCTATCTATTACATGTGTAGTTACTCATCTATTACATGTGTAGTTATTCATCTATTACATGTGTAATTATTCTATCTATTGCATGTGTAGTTACTCATCTATTACATGTGTAGTTACTCATCTATTACATGTGTAGTTATTCATCTATTACATGTGTAGTTACTCATCTACTACATGTGTAGTTACTCATCTATTGCATGTGTAGTTACTCATCTATTACATGTGTAGTTATTCATCTATTACATGTGTAGTTACTCATCTATTACATGTTTAGTTACTCATCTATTACATGTGTAGTTACTCATCTATTACATGTGTAGTTACTCATCTATTACATGTGTAGTTATTCTATTTATTGCATGTGTAATTATTCTATCTATTGCATGTGTAGTTACTCATCTATTGCATGTGTATTTACTCATCTATTACATGTGTAGTTACTCATCTATTACATGTGTAGTTATTCATCTATTACATGTGTAATTATTCTATCTATTGCATGTGTAGTTACTCATCTATTACATGTGTAGTTACTCATCTATTATCTATTACATGTGTAGTTACTCATCTATTACATGTGTAGTTACTCATCTATTACATGTGTAGTTACTCATCTATTACATGTGTAGTTACTCATCTATTACATGTGTAGTTATTCTATTTATTGCATGTGTAATTATTCTATCTATTGCATGTGTAGTTACTCATCTATTGCATGTGTAGTTACTCATCTATTACATGTGTAGTTACTCATCTATTACATGTGTAGTTACTCATCTATTACATGTGTAGTTACTCTATTGCATGTGTAGTTATTCATCTATTACATGTGTAGTTACTCATCTATTACATGTGTAGTTATTCTATTTATTGCATGTGTAATTATTCTATCTATTGCATGTGTAGTTACTCATCTATTGCATGTGTAATTATTCTATCTATTGCATGTGTAGTTACTCATCTATTACATGTGTAATTACTCATCTATTACATGTGTAGTTACTCATCTATTACATGTGTAGTTATTCTATCTATTGCATGTGTAATTATTCTATCTATTGCATGTGTAGTTACTCATCTATTACATGTGTAGTTACTCTATCTATTACATGTGTAATTATTCTATCTATTGCATGTGTAGTTACTGATCCATTGAATGTATAGTTACTCATCTATTGCATGTGTAATTACTCTATCTAGGACCATAGGATTTTTTGTACCTACAAATGTAGCTCTTTGCACACCCATTATGTCATTTTTTGGAAGCCCAAAACACATAAGACTGTAAAGTTTTTTTCAGAATTTTTCTGAATGTTGGGGTGTGTGCATTGTACACAATAGTTAATAAACAAATTTAGGATTTACCAGTCCATCAATGATGCCAGCAGGGGGGTGACGTAGATTTTCCCAAATATCAGCCAATGAAGTGCTGCATCTGGGAGGCAATGCTGTCAGAATAAAATAAGAATTATACAACGTAGTCCATAATTAGAGGGTGATGAATGGCAGGGGGAAATGATAGCAATCTCACTCTACTGAATATTCTGGCAACATATTTTGCTATCTATTTTTTTTAAAACTAAAATGTTACATGCATCTGAAAACAAGGAGCCCCATGGTCAATATTATTCATCTTGAGTAGGATATTTTTTCTGGTGAAACGAAATACATATTATAGCCCACCCAGAATCTGGGTCATTGTGTGAACAAGCCAACTTTTCCAATTGTATATTATTACGTAAAATTCCATTGCCCATTATGACCCAGCACTGGCCTTGAGGATAATGGTGTACATGACATTGAATTTACAGTACATGGGGCTGCCTGTACAGCTGTACATCAATTTGACAAAATACATGATCATGGTTTTAAAAAAGAGGATTTTAAAGAATTTTCCTATGTAGTCCTATATATTTTACGGCATATAAAATTGAAAATCTTCACCATGTAGTAAAATTTGAGTAGTGAAAACAAGAATACAATAATATTGAGAAGATATTTTTTTATCAAAAGCAACACTCTTCATATCACGAATATCAATATCTCAAATATCATAGATTTGTCAAAGTGAGTTGGAAGTCTCAACTACATTTTCTTTATATATTTTAACTTTAATATCTCAGACCCTCTGATATCTGTAAGTTTTTGATTGACCCATCAAGTTCAAGATAATGAGGTTTGACTGTGTATAATTCGGTATATGAATATAGAGAATTACACATATAATGAAGTAAGCCCACAGTAACTTCCTGTAACTGAATTTTACTGTACATGAATCATACAAATTTCTTGTGCAGTGGTTCTTGAGAAGAAGGCTTTGTAAACACCCCACCAATTTCTTAATTTATTTCCCCTTGGAAGGAGGCACAATCTAATTAAAATTAGATGTTTGATCCGCTCGCGTACTCGCATACATAACATCTAACAACATCCCATGGAGGGTCACGTCAGAGGTCAAATTCAATTGACCAATGAAATCACATCTGGCAAACTCTTTAAATGCTCGTCGAAGGGAATAAGTCTAGAGTGGTTCCGAATGTAAAAAAAAAAAAAAAACGTGATCCGAACCAAGACAATGGCGGCGCGCATTACGCCTGTCAAATGCTATTCGCTTGGAAACATTTGTGTTGTGTGCGGGTTTTCGTTTGTTACAAAGTTTGTAGATGAATTAGGCAGCATAAAAGTTCAAAAGTGTTTGGATAAAAAATTAAGATTAACACGTGAAAGATTGGAAACGTTACTGAACGTGTGTGATGTGAAGAAAGAGACTTGTTTTCCTGGTGACGCGGGTGTATGTCAGAAATGTTTTCGGGCCATGGACAGGGTGCGCAAATTGGAAAAAGAGGCGATGGAGGCAAGGGAGAGATTTACAAGTAACATACGATCAACCATGTCAAGGTTAGTGTATAATAAGGAGAGTTATTGCTTAAATGTCACATGATGTGAAGCCTGAACACCGGTATCAACAGCTGATCAATGTTAAGATCAGATGTAGCAAGAAGCAGCAACAAATAAGGATTTCTGGGATTCTTAGTTGTACCAGTAAATAAAAGCTCTAAACTCTAGTAGGAGTACCTACAGGAAAATGAATGTGCCGTCGCGTCATTTATTTTGGTGTACTGTAGTTATTCAAGATGGATGAACTGAAATCCTGTAAAAAAAAATTATTGATAAATTAGTGTATTGATAAATTGGTGTTTTTATTCTGTGTTTCCGCGAATCCCATAGACTCAACATTTATTACCTTCAACTCAGATTGAAAAATATATGAAATGTATATATACTAGATAAATTTAATTGGTACATTTTGGTAAGATATGTTTCTGAAGAGAATTGTCAACATACATACAAAAAATGCTGTAATGAAAATTACCTTATTTCTTTCCATATCTAGCTTGAATTTCATGATCAATGGAAGTATCTTATCATAAGTATATATACTCATATTCTATATATACTCATTTCCTGTTATGGGTCATGTTAAACCTATAAAACTTATGAAAACTTTGCAGATATAGTGTTACTGTGCCCTCACCATCAAAAACAGTCATTAAGAAGAGAGAAATTAGAAGTCCAGGAGTTTTGGGAATTGGGAAACGCTCGAAAGCCTCAGAGGAGACAGAGACATCTACTATGTTAGTACCGATTCGAAGAGTGACACCTCAAAAACTAAAGCCTCTTGCCCCCTTTATCGTAGGCAGCATCACAGGATCACAACCACCCCTGTTGCTTGGAGAAGAATCCTGGAAGAAACTTTTACAGGTACATTAACTCATATGAAAGATAATGTTTAGTCAATCATTAAATAAATATTGACAGTACATGTATGTGTATGTTTTGGTATGCTGTTAAGGTATTTGCAATTTTTGTGTATGTTAACAGGTCCCAGACACTGGATACAGTGTTGTCTCTATTGCACCAAAGACAGAGAGACCAGGTATGTTTACATTTATACCAAAGTCTTAAAATGTATCAAGAATGATAATTAGACTTTCAAGGCTTAAAATCATGAAAGGTATTGATTGGTCTTTTGCATTTTAATACATATATATGTACGTCATTGTGACAGATACAGTTCCAAAATCTTCAAAGAGATCCTTATTCAGTGACAAAGAGAGCAAACCAAAATCAGACAAATGCTCTCTTGATGGAAAAGTAGAGGTGCAATGTTAAAATTGTTGAAAATTGTTAATTTTGTTTTCCTTTTTCTTTTGATTTGTTTCAACGTTTGTTTTGAATTTTCTGTTCCAGTGATTTTTTAAGGCCCATTTTGGGTCAGAATTTCGGCCCTCTCCCCTCCTAAAAATTGCTAATTCTTTCCCAATTTAGCTTACATTTTTCCCAATAATAAAATTGTGAAAGGAAAACGTATTTGAAAGAAATAAAGATTCTATATGTGAAACTTAACAAAGAGTTATGGGAATGATGATTTGGATAGAATAGTTGAAAATTTTAGAAGGTTAAAGAAAACTAGATTAGTAAAATAAAGATAAAATAATGTTAGATATGATTTTAAAACTTATTTACGATAAAATTGAATTTGACTGAAATGTCGACAATTTTTCCCAGTTTTAAAGCCACAGGACCCTTATAAAAAATGTAGAAAAATCACTGTGTTCATCGATTGTAGTCTCTGTTCACAGGGTACATTTCAAGTTCCTTGAGATTTAGATACATATATGAAATTTATAGCTTTCAGAAAATTCATATGTTAAAAAGATATCTCCAACACTACAATTTGTTTGAGGTTTGGATTTATCAGTACTTACCCCAAACTGTAGGTCTGTTGTGCATGCTTAGCTATAGAATTGTAAATGACTAACCAATTCATTTATCTTTGAGTTGATTTTAACACTATGTTTCTCTGCCAAAGTGGGGTTTTTCTTAGCTTACTTGAAACAAAAGGTCAAGTAAGTTTTTCTGATAACTTTTTGTCTGTTTGTGCATCTGTTGACTATTAAGCTCAGCTGAAAGCTCAAGTGAGATTTTCTGATAATACATTGAGTCCAACAAGACCATCTGCATATTGCAGTTTCTTCAAATCATGAGGGAGGGGGCTCCATTTTGACATTAAATATATATAATCTTTAGCAATTTCCTTATCAAAGACCACTGGCCATGATTAGTGATGGTATGTATGCAGTTCTTTGTACAGATTCATATATGACTAGGGTTCTCAACTGAAGAAGCACTGGGTCTGGAAAGATAAAACTTGTGAAAATTTCCTGATATAGTGTAGGTTCAAGATCGTTCAAATCATGGGGTAAAATATGGAATCAAAGTTTTAATGGAAGTAGAATTGATATAAGTGCATCTGCGCTTGATTTTGATCTCAACTATTCAAATGATATGTGTAATCATGTTCTTATGTTTTTGAAATAAATATAGTTTAAAATAAAGTTTTACAAGGGGGGGGGGGGGGGGAAGAGAGGTCCAACGTGTTCTCAAGAATTTGACATTAAGTGCTCAAGCAGTAATTTTCTATCAAATAAGTCTAAAACTATATAGATTTGTTGCTGTTAACAACACTGAGATCAAACACTAAATCGTTAAATATATTTCTTTGTAACATATTAGATATACGCACATGTCTGTATAATTTGTAGGTAATGTATTTTTAGGTAATATCTTTTATGTTTTAAATGCTAGGTTGTACTGCACTATCCAAGTGGGAGAAAGTCGTCAATCATCAAAGAGGACACCCACCAACAGATATGCAAAGCTATAGCAAGAGGAGGAAATACAGAAACTGTCATAGTTGACATTCTGCGGAAGTCTAGTCCATTGGAATTGGTACGCGGCTCTCAAAAGATTGTGCAGGAGGAATGTAAAGCAATTTGTAAGAGGGGATCGGGCAGTCTTCTACAAAAGAAAAGCAATGCAGACTTTTTCAGTTTCCGGTGGGAAAATTTACACAAACAACTTGAAACAATGTGCCCAGCACTACTGTCAATCATTACAGCTACCGTTTCAGACATACCACCTGTTATTGGAAGCAAACCATTTCTCCATGCCCTACAAACTGTAGGTATTGCACTACATGGAAGAAGCCAAGAGATGACAGTTTTGCAGTACATGAATGGATTTCTGCTAAATCATGGTGGATGTACACAGCGGGTAAATTTTCATTTTGTTTATGCAAAATATATGTAATATTTATTTCCTGTAAACATAACTCTTTATTAGAATTAATGTGGCATTCCAATCTGTACAGTAAAACTTGATATTGACAATATTTAAATCTTAATTTTAGGACATTGAACGACTGTCACATATAGGATTGACTGTCCACCCATTGACTTTGAAGAGAAAGCTTTGTGACTGGCAAAAAATACTGGACAAAGAAATTTTAGAAATCCGTGATTCTTGGGTTGAAGGAGGAAATGTAAAATACCAAATAATTGGGGACAACTGGGACAAAAACATCCTTCCATCGTATAGAACGTCTGACAGGAAAACTCTCTCTCTTCATCTCTTTCACGTTTATGCCATCCTGGACAGAGTAATTCCAACTGAACACAGCTCCCACAGTCCTCCTTCCCATGAAATTGAAATTTCAACTTTTCTTCCATCCATTGAAGACCAACAGAAACTAATGAAGGAACTAACATTTCTCTTCTCCACTTCTGTCATTGAAAATCATCCCCACTTGCAGAAAGAATATGGAAAAATTTATCTAAAACATTTAGAGCATAAATATTCCTACTGTGCAGGAAACAAAACTAAACAAGTAAGTCATGAGTTTTCTTCTATTTCTAAGTTTTCATTTTACTGAAATTTATAATTATTGTTGAAAGGTGTGTACCATGTACTTTATGTAATAGTTTATATTATCTTCGATTAATTAGAGAATATTATCATTGATTAATTACAGAATTTTGCATATGATCTTAAATTATTTTTTTATTCAGTACCCACTTGGTCTTTTCGACTGCAATGAAAATAAGACACCAGAATTGATACGTCTTTTGAAGACCTTGTCTACATATGTTCCTTGCAGGGATGGAGAAGTTGTGGAACCTGTATTTTTTGGAGGTTTGTTTTCTCATATGGATTTAGGGTGTGTGTGGGATCTCTAATTTATAATACATTATACCAAAGAGATGTAATAGTGTGCACATGTGTGTAATGCAGGTATTGATCTTCATTTTGGCAAAATAGTAATTTAAAATTCCAATATATGCAGTCTGTGAAAAATGTTTGGGCAATCGTCAATTTCTAGAATCATGATATCCAATAAACAATTCAAGTGTGAATTAATTATTTTTTTATTATTAGGCGATAGGTTAACTGATGAACGGGTGCAAGCAGCCCAAAAGGCCATGAATAATGCTGAAACACAGCTTCAAAGACTTCAAGGCTTTGTCTCAAAAATTGAAGACTTTCACAGATTGATGAATTTCCTAGAGGTATCATTGATGAAAATGCATGTTTTTCTGATTTACAATATGTAAAGAAACTTCCTGATATATGTGCAAAGAGTTCTGACCTGAAATTTCTTATCAGTGGCTAACATGCACAAATCCATACCCTTATATAAATTTTGTGTTTGTACTTGAAATATTTGAGATTAGTGCTTTGGTACTAACTTCTTTATAATTTGATTGCAATATTAATATGTAATTGTAGGCCATACACAAGCTCACTTATTCAACCAATAGTGCTATGGACCGAGGCACAGTATACTATTACAGGTATGTATACTTTTATAAGAAACTTATATTTTGTGTGTACTTCATATATTTAACGGTTTTGTAAATTTTGAATGGTGTGTAAAAAATTCTTGTGTATGAATTGCAGAAATTTCCTGAACATGAGAAATGTCAAAGGTCATGTGTATAATGCATACCGAGCATACAAGATGTTGTATTATGTGATCCTGGATGCCATCTGTTTGCTGCTTTTTCTACATCACATGGGTGTTTCAGACATTGACCAAGAAATAGATCTGCCGTCCAACTTTGCAGTATTGTCAAACAGAGAAAAGATAGAGTACATTGATTCAGTGAGTGAAAACATTTTGAGGAAACATTTCTTTGACAACACTAATGACATATTCCAAAATGTTCGAGATATTGTGTGTGATCCACAGCATCCTGAAAACTATTGGACATCAACACGAGAGGAAGGGAGATTTAAGTGCCACCACTGTGATAAAACCTATGCGCATGTTGTGTCATTGCAAACTCATGAACAAAAAATCCATGATGTTCATATTGCCAAACCATCGAAAAAACCAAAAAATAAAAACCAAGACCAAATGCAGGATTACCTGATGATGCTTTTCAAACTTGTAATTTTGCACAAGAATTTGGATACTTCTGTGGACATGGGGGATGGCGAAAGGGCTGTGCGATCCGCAAAATATGAACTACCTGTATACCATCTCACTAACAAAGTGAAATACGCTATTGGTTCTATTCATTTAACATCTCTAACATCTGGCATTCTCTGTGATAATCAAAAGGAACGCCTAATTGCCAATCGCTTTGTCAATTTGCAAGGAGGAAAGAACAACAATGTGTCCTTAGATGAATACCTTGAGATGTTGAATAGAGATAGTAAAATTGCCTGCTCTGGTCACAAAACAAAGGAAAGTATCCTCGCCCACTCAAAGGAATATCCTCATTTAATAAACTTAGTCGGCCATTTTGACAGCATTCCTGAGATCAGAAAGAGAAAGGGCTTCCATCACATTCCCAGTTACAAGGGTGATGTATTAAAGGTGTTCAAAGATTTACAGGAAGCAAATGTGATGACCCTCATTCCAAAGCGTACATTTAAGTGTCAAGGTTTCACAGTGGATAGGAACCCCTTCCAGAATTCATTTGTTGGATTATCAACTGTGATACACCGACATAAGCCAAGACAACCTTTTATACGACTAAGAGATCCACATGTTTAAATTGAGAACTGATATGACACAGTGCTAAGTTTGTGCATGTTATCAGTTCTTTTGTATGGTAACTTTCTGTTTATTCCTTTCAATGCTAAGTTCAATCACCCTGTTGTACATCATTTATCGTATAGAAACAAAGTCGTAACAAACTTACAGAATCAGTGAAGAACAATTCATTAAAACCAAACCTTGTCGCAAATTTCCTCTTATAGGGGAATAAATAGCACGTCACACTAAGCATGAATTTGTTTTTAAGCATGTTTTACTGTATAGTACATTTTTTAATGTGCTCATTGAATAGTGTAAAGATAATTAGCCATTGTTACAGTAAACCATTTAGTTTTCCTTTGATGCATGTTTAAGTATAGCAGGCTTATCGATGCACACGCTAGTATCATACACCGGGACTTAATATCTAATGGTTCTGTAACTTATCTCAATTCGTAAGAGTATTTTGATCGCTTTTCAAGTACAGATATAACACGGTTTTGCTTTAATAAATGTGATACATCACAGTGCAGACAGCAGAGATTGTGCAGATGTGACCAGTTAACTTGTACAACATATTGCAAAAGTTATTTAAGCTAAAATAAATGGTTCAAGTGTCATTGTTACTTTATGTGATTTAATATGTCAGTGGTGAATCTCAATAGAGACAAAAAGATAATGCTTGAAGTAACATGTAGATTATAATGAAGAAATTTGATGTCAAAAGAAACTGAATATCTTATGTGCACTTATTTTAGTATATTAAACACTTCGCGCAGTTGGAGCTGATGCACTAGTATTTTGCATGTTCAGCCATTATGATGATGTAGAGTACCTCCTTAATTAAATATATATTTTTGGGAAAACAAGTTCTCATAATTCAATAACAAAGAATATATTCGCCATAAACATTTGGTGAACTTAGTTAACTTGTTAGAATGGCTCATGATTCTGTAATAATTGGTGTCCATTAAATTAGTGATGCAAACATTCATGTAGTTGAAAAAACAGGATAGACTTTATTACCTTTAAATTTTATGCATTTTTATTCTACACTTCAGTTGTATATAAACTAGATATCATGGTGATTGGAAATATCACAACAGCCAAAATAAAATATGTGTGTTTCCGGTTTACCGACCCTAACAACATTTTCTCTATCAACCCTCAAGATTTTATCGATATATTTATATATATATAATTTTCAAACTGGAAATATTTTGCTTTTTGTGTTCAAGTTGTCTGATCTACATTTTGACAACTATTGATCGTCAAAGTATTTGAAAAGTAATTGTATTTGTATATAGACATGGAAGCATATCAAAAACCAAGATTTTGAATTAAATGTTTTAACTGGTAACCCTACATAATTTTGGGGGTAGTAAAGCAGTGTTTTCCATTCATTTCATTTGAACAGGCCCATTTAGAATTGTAACAGGCCGGGGGAGGGGGGTATGGGGATTCCCCCCATGAAATTTTGGAAAATTAGACGCAAAATCCTGCATTCTGAGGCATTTCAGGGGGCAAAATGACCCTTGTTCATATGCCACTTTTTAACCTACATTTTTAAATATATACCAAAGGGTTGAACATTTTTACTTCGGACAAGTTAGTCACAGTGGTGTTAAATACACACCTTTCCGATGTTTTGACTGGAAGAAATCATGTAAGGGCTATTCCAGAAATAAATACATGAGGGGGGGGGGGGGGGGGGGGGTCGGGAGGCACCTTTTGTATATACCAAGCACCCATAAAAAAAAATAAAAAATTACCCCATGACCCATCAAATTGATAAACTCATTTTACAATGACCCATCTAAAAAAAAAAAACTAACCAGACCCACTACAAAAATATTTTTAAAAATGAAAACGGTACAAATCTCGCGAGGTTTTCGGGACAAACATTCTAGTCAATGACGCGGTAATGCCTGTGCGACATTGTATCACAGTAGTTCTGAAGAAACGATGTCACATCAACAATCAAAGGCATCTATGGCGGGAATGTTGGAAAGATCAGGAGTCCAAACGATCCACGAATCGTTCGTCTTCTAATGGAGCCCGCGCCCGGAGGCCTCTATATCACCATCACACTGACTGATAAATATAACGCATCGGTACCCTCGTATAAATCAAATAACGTTTGCCTATTTTTATTAGAAAACGGAATACCTATTGGTTTCAAAATATTCCCAAAATCGATGCACTGTAAACTGTAATAATCTACAGAACAGAGTTCGCCGCCATCACGTCCAAAGGGACCCTACTAAACGCGCCTCTAATTTGAAGAGTGTCGTAATGGAAAGTTATGCGCTGCAAAGAGCGACAACTCTAATAGTTCTTTGTTACTTTCGAAAGCAGCATTTCGAAAGCACGTTTTCAATTTTCCCTCCGACGTTTTGTAACCAGCACGACAAGAGCGACAATAAAAATATTCTGAAAACTCAACACCCACGTGGCACAAAATAAAACAATAGAAACTACCCACTACCCATAATAAATATTTTTTTAACAGTCCAACCACGGACCAAATAAAATATGAAAAAATATGACCACCCACACAAAAAAAAATTCATTTGCCGCCCGACCCCCCCATTTGATCATTTCTGGAACAGCCCTAATGTATTCGTTCGCCACTTCATTATTTTTCACTGCCATGTGCTTCTCACGCGCAAGGTGAGAGTTTAAAATATCGTCCAATCAAAATCGCCGTTTCAAAAAGCTCTCGATAAAAACATAAACAAGGAAGAAATATGAAAGATATTTATAGTCAACCAATTGCTTCCGCATACTTTCTTTGCAAAGATTGATCGTGTAAATCAACATCACTGAAATTGACAACATATTATTTTTTGATTTTTTTTTATATTTGAACCGGCCAGAAAATCGTTTGAAACGGTCAATTTGGCCGGCGGCCGGTTCTTAGGGAAAACACTGTAGTAAAGTAGGAAACACACATATAATTTATTTTGGTATAACTTCAGATTTTATTACTCTATCAAATCATGTATTTCTTCATCAAAAGAATCATAATACTCTGTCTCGTCACTATCACTGTCTGGCGCAGAGTACACATTAGCAAAATTGAACATTTTTTCGATGGGCAGTAGTTCACATTTATTGCAAGAACATTTTGCTGCACAATTATCGCAACAAGTGTGATGTCCCAAAATATTTTCTCTAATTTCTTGTATTCCCTTGTCATTCAAAAAGTTTTCTAGAAGACATAGTCTACGACATTCCTTTGTCACAAGAATTTTCTTGACAGATTCATCTGCTAATCGTTGGTGATACGAGTTGTAAACAATTAACGCAACCGATGGCATGTTGTCTCTTCCTACTCTTCCAATTTCCTGTATAAGATCAGAACAGTTTGATTGAGCTCCAAATAAAACCACACTGTGGAATCCTTTGGCATCTATTCCCATGCCTAAAGCACTTGTAGAAATCAGGATACAAAGAGAACTGTTAAAGTCTTTCAGTTCATTAACAATGTACTCTTTCTTAAGATCTTCTGTTTCTGAGTGGTATAATTCAATATTTCGGACACTTGATGGCACTTCTTCGATTAAGTAATTGCAAACTTTTGCTGCATCATTAATTGAGGTACAGTAAATTATTACCCGTGGAAATTTCTCTTGTAATTCTTGAAGTGGATCAATTATCCAAAACATAGAGTTCTCTATATTGGTTGATACCTTAGTCACTGATAATTTGATGTTTGGTTTGTCAGGAGAAATTATGATTTCCACTGTTCCATCACCCAGACACTTTTTAACACGTCTAGCAATTTTCTTCGTGCATGTTGCAGACAAGGCCAACAAATTTGCATCTGGAAACATGGACCTTAGCTCCCCAACGTGTCCAAACCATTTCCTAAAAGCCTCTTTGCCATTTTCACTTTGACCCCTGTTAAAGCAAATATATGAAGAAAAAATTAAGTTTTAAGGCAACTTTCAGTTGACAATCTTATTTAATTTTATTGTAACATCATTTCTTTATAATTTAAACCTTTTTGGGTCACGTTTACAACTCATTTTGCCCTTCTCCAGCCATAATGGTAAAAAATAATATGCAGTGTTTTCCATTCATTTCATTTGAACAGGCCCATTTAGAATTGTAACAGGCCGGGGGAGGGGGGTATGGGGATTCCCCCCATGAAATTTTGGAAAATTAGACGCAAAATCCTGCATTCTGAGGCATTTCAGGGGGCAAAATGACCCTTGTTCATATGCCACTTTTTAACCTACATTTTTAAATATATACCAAAGGGTTGAACATTTTTACTTCGGACAAGTTAGTCACAGTGGTGTTAAATACACACCTTTCCGATGTTTTGACTGGAAGAAATCATGTAAGGGCTATTCCAGAAATAAATACATGAGGGGGGGGGGGGGGGGGGGTCGGGAGGCACCTTTTGTATATACCAAGCACCCATAAAAAAAAATAAAAAATTACCCCATGACCCATCAAATTGATAAACTCATTTTACAATGACCCATCTAAAAAAAAAAAACTAACCAGACCCACTACAAAAATATTTTTAAAAATGAAAACGGTACAAATCTCGCGAGGTTTTCGGGACAAACATTCTAGTCAATGACGCGGTAATGCCTGTGCGACATTGTATCACAGTAGTTCTGAAGAAACGATGTCACATCAACAATCAAAGGCATCTATGGCGGGAATGTTGGAAAGATCAGGAGTCCAAACGATCCACGAATCGTTCGTCTTCTAATGGAGCCCGCGCCCGGAGGCCTCTATATCACCATCACACTGACTGATAAATATAACGCATCGGTACCCTCGTATAAATCAAATAACGTTTGCCTATTTTTATTAGAAAACGGAATACCTATTGGTTTCAAAATATTCCCAAAATCGATGCACTGTAAACTGTAATAATCTACAGAACAGAGTTCGCCGCCATCACGTCCAAAGGGACCCTACTAAACGCGCCTCTAATTTGAAGAGTGTCGTAATGGAAAGTTATGCGCTGCAAAGAGCGACAACTCTAATAGTTCTTTGTTACTTTCGAAAGCAGCATTTCGAAAGCACGTTTTCAATTTTCCCTCCGACGTTTTGTAACCAGCACGACAAGAGCGACAATAAAAATATTCTGAAAACTCAACACCCACGTGGCACAAAATAAAACAATAGAAACTACCCACTACCCATAATAAATATTTTTTTAACAGTCCAACCACGGACCAAATAAAATATGAAAAAATATGACCACCCACACAAAAAAAAATTCATTTGCCGCCCGACCCCCCCATTTGATCATTTCTGGAACAGCCCTAATGTATTCGTTCGCCACTTCATTATTTTTCACTGCCATGTGCTTCTCACGCGCAAGGTGAGAGTTTAAAATATCGTCCAATCAAAATCGCCGTTTCAAAAAGCTCTCGATAAAAACATAAACAAGGAAGAAATATGAAAGATATTTATAGTCAACCAATTGCTTCCGCATACTTTCTTTGCAAAGATTGATCGTGTAAATCAACATCACTGAAATTGACAACATATTATTTTTTGATTTTTTTTTATATTTGAACCGGCCAGAAAATCGTTTGAAACGGTCAATTTGGCCGGCGGCCGGTTCTTAGGGAAAACACTGAATATGCCTGACTCGAGAATGTTTTTTTCTCCCTACATCATGTGTACATAAGTCAAGTCTTAAAACAATGGCAAGTTTACTGGTGATAACAGAAAATGCTTAGCAAATAATATATAATAAATGTCAACACAGAAGGGAAACTGAATATGATCATTAAATTAATTGATGTTGGGGGGTGGAGGGAGACAATATTCTGAAATTCCACAAAAATCAAGAAAAGGGTAGAATTTGGGTGTACCAAGTACATAGATTGATCCAACATTAGGGGGGATGCTTCAAGACAAATTTAATTTTAATGGTACAAATCAATCAAGAATTATTGGTCTTTATAGTGTACATCACCTTTACTAGTCATTTACAACTAGACTTTAAAACAAAAATGCATTTACCATGTTGCTATTGTATGAAACTCGTCAATAACAATAGTAGTGACATCAAGATTACGCATAGATTCTCTCCATTCTATGTCGCCAACTAATGCCTCTGGGGAGCCATACACTATGTCTACTGTTCCTTCCAGTATTTTTCTGTCGGTTTCATCACTGGACCCTTCAAATATATATTTTAATTTTTATAATATACCTGTTCTAATTGATTTCACATGTGCAAATACAATCAGGTTCAACACAATCTGTATATATTTAGTTATAAAGCTGTATAGCTAACAAAAACTACTTGAAACAGCTTGATTTAGCTATTTCATATCTTTTATCAAATGGATTTGTAAGAGCATAGAAAATAAATTTTACTGAGTGAAAATATTTCATCATTGTACTCCACAAAACACATTGTGAAAAATACTTCAACTATGTATAAAGATGTTCCAAAATTATTATGCAACATTAGGGCTATGCCATTGCATTTTAGAAGTTCATTTAATACTAGCTTAATCAAGCCATTGCAAATAGTTTTGAAAAGCTATGAAAATTGCAGGATATAAGACATGGGGTGAATAACATTCGGGCACATTAACCTGATAAATAATACATGTTAAACTATGATACGAGAATCTTAAAGTTTAAGTTTTCTTTTTTAAAAACATGAGATCGAATATTCAATGTCAGTTAATTTACACAATATGATTCCCACAACGCTAAAGTTATAAATCACCTATTCAACTGATTTCGACTTCGCAATATTCAAAACAATAGTAAACACACTAACCTTTATATGCAGCTGTCATATCTGGAAATTTCCTGTAAACGTGCCACTTGGTCCTGCATCAGGGAAATCAATGGGCAACACACAATTATTTTCCCAATATTGCTGCCCATCTCTCTCTGGACAGGGATTAACATTTGGAAGGGCAGGGATTTTCCAAATCCAGTCGGGAGGACCGCCATACAGTCTACCCGGTCTAACAGACACTGTAACACCTGTCGCTGTTCGCGTTTTAAACTTTGGATATTAAATTTTTTCAGCTCGTTTTCAATCGCCTCGCTTGTACTGTCTTTCGCCGCCATTTTCCTTCAACAACCAAACGTAGTTTGTACAACTGATTCTCATTGGTCACAAAAGGTTCTTCCGTCTTCGCAATGATTGGTCGATATTTTTACATAAATTTGACCTCTGACGTGACCCTCCATGGGATGTTGTTAGATGTTATGTATGCGAGTACGCGAGCGGATCAAACATCTAATTTTAATTAGATTGGAAGGAGGCAGGACCCTTCATTTGTAAAATCTTAGATCCCCATTACCCAAAGCTGCTTTGCAGCAAGCTTTAATAGTTGAAATTACCTTTGTGGTTTTTGAGAAACTGAAAATATCAAAAATTTACTCACAGATGACTGACCATCATCTGAGCATTCAACTCGGTGACTAAAAAGTTTTAATTTATAAAACAACAAGACAAAATTTTCAAGAAAATTCAACCAAGATAATGTAGAGCATGAACAAAAAGAGCCTTGAAATCAAAAATGTGTAATATCTAAATATAATATTTGTCAACAGTGATTATACAAATGTACGAGTATGTATAGGTATGCAAAGTGACCTGGTAATCTATCAAAGCTCTCCTGTCGCACCAAGGTCATCTGGCGTTCAGTGACCTCAGGAAGCGTCCACATCACAATCTGTCCCTCAGAGTCTCCTCTCAACAGAAATCGAGTTGGTCTGTCACTTTTACCAATATGGAATGTCATGGCAGGGGCACAGGCCATTGACTGCAATGAGTGTCATTAACAGTAGGGAATGATAATTTTGAAATGCTACTTTTTATTATTAAAAGAAATGTTTTAATCTAGGTAACATTGAAAACAAGAGGCCCACAGACCTTATCAGTCACCTCAGTTCAAAGTATCACTAGCCTCAAAGCTTATGAAATCTAAAATATTTTTCCATTCCACATATCTAAGCTAAATTCTAATATTCAGTAGTGGTATAAAACAAGATTTATTCTTAAGGAGGAATGCTACAGCTGAGAAAATTGATAAGGATGAAAAGTGGAGGATATGTCCATTCATATTTTGAAATTAAAAATTTTAAAATATACTTTATTTGGTCAAAAAATGCAGTTTTAGTAGAAAGTAATCTGGAAAAATATAAAAACCCTGCTGACTCGAACCCACAATCTACAGTTCAACAGATGATGCGCTAACCTACTGAGCTACTCAGCTAGGCAATGAACTCTGAAAAGAATAGACAAATGTTGCTAACATTTATATTTTCATTCATGTTTTAAAAGGAATTCAGCCATTATGACAATGTAGGGTACCTCCTTAATATGCCCCTGAGAGTACTTACATGTATACTGACAGAAGCCTTTACATAATATTTGTTACATTTACACTATGACTGTTTTAGACCCGGCCAAGAGTCAGATCCCCGTCGTTGCAAAATTCACAATTTTGGTACATGCCCATTAGCTGAAATAATGTAGCCCTATCCAATTTTTTTTATTTCTGACGTTTTTGGGATAGGGCTACAATTCCATAGGATCTCCGTAATGGTGCAAAATAATTTATGAATAACCGATAATAAACTCTGTGTATTTAGTCCCAAATGTTGTTTACACCAAAAGGAGTACCAACTTTGTGCTCGGGCATGTCTAATAAAGGTGTTTTTGCATTAAATATAATGTACAGCATGCAAAATTCTTCGTCTGCTCCGCCATGCTTGTTATCGCGAGATCTCGTAGGTGGATCTAATGAAAAGCCTAAACATTGACAATCAGCGCGAAAATGTAGTTACTCGAGCCACTTCGACAAAGAAAGGAAAATCATATTGTTGCAGAAAGAATTTACACTCTGCTGTTCGGTTTTTAACTTGATATTAAATTCAAACCTTTTCAATACCGACGAAATAGCTTTCGCCTCCATACTTGTCCATTGATGTAAATACTACCTTATATGGCATATGCAAATGACTTGACAACCGGAAGTTGAAACTTCAGTACATCAAACATGGCGCACAAATATGAATCGAG
Source organism: Ostrea edulis (assembly GCF_947568905.1). Classification (NCBI taxonomy): domain Eukaryota; kingdom Metazoa; phylum Mollusca; class Bivalvia; order Ostreida; family Ostreidae; genus Ostrea; species Ostrea edulis. The sequence goes on from NC_079164.1 coordinate 60,756,927, forward strand.
ATATTGGAATTTATCGAAATTGTTGAAAACGGTAGAATAGAGCCTCACAAATCTAAAGTTGCAGGTTGTAAATTTATATATTGACTAAGAAACAGAATATCATTTTATTTACGTAAAGAAAGTCAGGTAATGTTTAGAATGAGCGCAAATGTTGCGGGAGTGAATCACTCCCGCATTTGCACCATTACGGAGATCCTAAGGAGTTGTAGCCCTCTCCCTAAAAAAAAAAAAAAAAATCAGAGAGGGCTACATTATTGCAGCTACATGCCCATTTGCATCTCCTATATATGCATTAAATTTTTATACAGTATCAGCATAATTAACATGATTAAAGACAAAGTCTTTCATAATTACTATAATTTTGGCCCCATCCAGGAATCTTTACCCCTGGGATAATGGGATAACCAATTCTAGTACATGTAATGGGCTCTTTCTAAATAGTATGTAGCTTCAATCTAGAATCATTGGCATTATAAAAGATGTTATTTAAATGTTTTACACATAAACACTATAGGCCATGTTTGGTCCACCCTGGAGTCAGAACCTCTACCCCGAGGATCATGAAATTTACAATTTGGTAGAGGCTTTCATGCTCTACATGATTAAGCATTTAGTTTTTCTTGCAGATGTGTGGTTGTGTAGAAGATTTTTGAAGTCTTAATAATTAGTAAATTTTTCGTAGTTTTTGCCATGCCCCTAAGGCCCCAGGCTTGGATTTCTTGGGAAAACTCTCAAACTTAAGTTTTCTTTTATTTAAGAAGTCAAAATCTGAGAAAAATCTCAGAATTAAATCCAAGTTTTAACTTAAGATTTTTTTGAGAAATCAAGGCCAGGGGTGCAGGAGTTCTGAAATTTACAATTTATGTCCCCCTTGTCCCAAAGATGCTTCATACTAAACTTGAAAAGAATTGGAATGATAGTGAAAAGAATTGGAATGATAGTTATCAAGAAGTTAAAATGTTCAATTGTTAATGCATGACGAACAACGACGGATGATGGAGTATTCAAACCAATAGCAATAAGTCACCTGAGTGACTAAGGACTCAGGTGACCTAAAATATATGAAATGAACTCATCAGATGTAAATCCGCACCTAATTTCATTGATATATAACCAACTATTTACATCTATCATGTTTCTGAACTATCCTAAACTAGAAATTTAACCTTGAGTATCTCTGCGAAATTGGGTCAAAATGCTCCAGATTTATTTTTGTACATCAACATTTTGTAAATCAGCATTGTTGCTAAAGGACCTAGTATAAATCATATTTATTTAAGAATTGTTTTGAAATATTTCTTCAAATTAAATAAATCTGCTTTGCTAAAAAATTATCTACAGCAACTCAAAACCAAAGGCTTCACATTTCCTTGCAAAATGACATATTTCCAAATTTTAAAACCAACAAGAACTTAAATTTTTGTGTTTGACAGAATCCCCAAGTGTAATTAAAACTGGGTATCAAATGCATTTAATATACACTGTAGGAGTTTGGGAATTTTCCTTCCAATGTTCTTGGCTTTTTTTACATTTGTCCCTGGAAAATCAATAGGGACAAAGATGTCAGGTGTAAGTCATTGAAGAAATTTTGTGTGCAAAAAACTTCTTCATTTCCTTTCCAGTGACCATGACCTTATATTATGTTACAAAGCAACAGGAACTCAGATCTTTAAGAAAGGTACCATTCCTAAAGTTTTGTAACACCAGAAAAAAAAAATAGAGCTCATCTTGTACACAAAGAATTTCATAATTTTCCTTCCACCAAACTTTGTGCAGATTCTTGGAGAGCACATTTGGAAATATGTCATTTGAAAATCAGTAATAACCCAGATCTTTATACTTAGTCACCGTTCCTGAAGTTCAATAAAGTCAGACAAGAGATGTGGCTTTAAAAATCATATACACCAAACTATTGTGACATGAAAGAATATAGGAACATCCTGACAAGTAACTATATCCTAATGTCAGCATTTATAGGGGCTACTTACTGACTCAGAAAACATGTCCAAGATGTAGTATGCATGAGGAGAAGTCTGGTGAGAGGGCTTGCGGTATTCAACGCTCTCAGAGTTTGCACTGTAAAGAGATTGATATGCCATTATCTGACAGAGATTTGTATGTACAATTGTATAATAAAAAAAATTCACCATAAAATCCAAGTTGCTAGTTGCTACTTTTTTTAAAGGTTTTTATTACCAAAATCATTCAAACCAAACATTACTTATGTTTCTATTTCTTAAAATTTTTAATAATAGTCCACACATAATCATCTTTAAAAGACGTAAAAATGTCAAAACTAGCTTTCAATAATTATCCGCTTACTATATAAGCAGACGAATACTGAACAACAAGCAAGCAAACACTAATGACAAAACAATGCCAGCAGCTGCATCGTACACCTGCACACTGAACGTCAATATCATCACAATTAGCACATGTACATCAGCACCATTCTCCCCAGCCATTTCACACTGCTCGTATAAATCTAATTCTGCATGGTACATTCAATGTAAGTCTTTATACCAGCACAATAGCTCTAGCAAATGATCCAGACGAGTGTGCATAAAACAAAAAAGATCAAATGTAATTGTTTATATTGTTTTCATAATAGGTCATATTTATTTGATCAATTTTATATGAACAGGAGAGAGAAAAAGAGGACTATGGGCCACAATGCTCACCGACGTAACCTTAAATCTCACAAATCTGGACCCTTTCATGTGACCTCACACTCAGATGTTCATAAATGAACACAACATTTTGATACATTGCAGCTTTATTGTTTCTGTGAAAAAGGTTTCTACAGATCTGTCTAATGTATTCCAATATATCTATTGTTTTAGGTCCCTGCAAGTATGTTTTTTGTTTATATAAATAAGTCACCAGCTGTAGGTGAAGTGGCACAAATTTAGACCTCTGCATGACACTCTGGATCAGAGCATTGAGAGTTTATCTTGCCAATGCCTGCTGCGACAAGAGGCCTCAGTTTTCAAGGTCGCATCCAAAAGACCCATGACTAATTGCTGATTGCTGAGCATTCGATATATGCCATTTGCCTATCGTATGTCTTAGGTTTCATGCAGCCACGATATGAACAAGGCTTGAACCCTCTAATTCATTAAACAAATGATCTAATCTCTAACCTACCATGACCAGTCATTCCAGTAAAAGAGTTTATATCAAATTCTATTCAAATAAAAATTTACATGACTGCAGCAGCAAAATCTTGGCCTTTAAGGCATGGTTTGATGAAACATTGATCTGCACTATTTGAGGATCCTTGCATACTGCTGTCAACAAATTTTAGTCATACAGTACTTGATGAGATCTTATTTAAAAATTTCCAAATAATTACACCTATCATGTGTGTACTACTATATAAAACTGCAGTCCTGTTGTGACTTTACCCTGCCCTTAAAGTCATGGTTTGAACAACTGAATCTGCACCATATAAAGAAATCGTCACCTTTGTTTGTTCATCTCCACCCTAGTCATTCCAGGGATCATCCCTATATTTATATATTTTAATTATTTCCTGATAATATCCCTTTGAAAGAGTCTTCCATTTAACATACTAGAGTCTCATTTACCCAAAAATGATATCTGCCAACTTTGGTTGAAATTGTTTAATTGATTTCTTAAAAGTTTGAAAATGGAAAAATTCATGACACTTATACCAACAAGAGATTTTTAATGCCCTACTTCCCCCAAAGCACTACACACTGAAGACTTCAATCTGCATGGTTATGGTCTGAAAGGTTGTTAAGTGTATCGGCCTATCAAGTATGAAATCTGCCAGTCAGAGCATTCTCCAGTCATCCTTTGCTGTGGGAGACACAAAAAACCTGTTTGGTCTGGTAGTCACCTTGACCTTAAACATACTGACCTGCAGACTGATAGGTATCATGTGCACATTGATGAGTACATGTGTATCTGCTTTACCAAGTATGAAGTTGGAGAGGTAAAGTATTTGAAATATGTGAGGTAAAGCATTCTCCCGTTATCTGCTGTTCAAAATGTGGAAAAATTACTGACATACCAACCAACATGTTCAAAGATATGAATATGTCCCTACTTCTATGAAGAGGAGCATAAAAATGCTGCTGTCAGAGGCAGACAGATGGATTTTAATCAGAAAAGCTAAAATATGAGTAAAATGAAGAATAAAGAAGCAAGAAATAAAACATTTAATACTAACAACATTCAAAAAAATGTCATGAATAGGAAGCGTGAAACATTACAAGATGAAAGGTTTTGAAGAATGATACAAGCCAGTCAGACTCGAGTTTTAGAAATCGACCCAACTTTCTATCCGACCAAGACTGACTGGTGAGAGAAGAGAGGTTATTGTGAGGGTTATTATTATAGTCAAATTACAAAATTAAAACAGTGTCAAAATTTCATTTTTAAAAATGCATCTGTTACCTTTCCAATACTTTTCCCTTAAGCAAACTTGAAAGTGAAAATAAATCTAATGGTTACTAAAATGAGTAATTAAAACAAAGTGCAAGTCTACAATGACAAATGAGTATAAATGTACCGAACAACAAAATGTGGTTCTAAACAAAACAACATTCAAGTCATGAAGTGCATTTAATCTGTTTCATGTTGAAAAATGCGATGTGGGGTGTAAAATACAAAACTGAAATAGGACACTATTATTCTGTATGTTGTACTAGTAAATCACATATACTCATGTATACACAAATAGTGGTAAAAATTCAGACAAGTTTCTTTTGAATTCCATTCAGGGTTTCAATTTCATAAATTTATAGTTTCAATGTTTTGTGATGATCAATCCTGTAAATAAATAATTAAATGTACACAACTGACAGTTTTACAAACTTTTATCCAATACAGAAAGATCATACTATATATATATTATATATATATATATATATATATATATATATGTGTGTGTGTGTGTGTGTATGTAGTATGTATATATATATTAATTTATCAGAGTTCACCAAACACGAAAAGTTTATAGAGTTTACTTTTACAATACAAGACATCCAACATGTATATATCCCAATACCAAAGAAAAAAATCTTCGTTATTTGTCCTATTCAAACGATGAGCATATTGACACACCTTGGAGCAGATTTCTAACAATCTTTACTGAGTTACACAACACTACCCACACTTTATCTGAGTCTAATTTCACCTCACCTGACAGGTAATTTGTACAGGTAACCTTTTCCCTCATTACTCCAGACAATGACTTTGTCTACACTGATGAAATCACCACCTGACCATCTCTCTCCACACCGATTGGACTCTGAACATAACAGTGTGAAGTCTCCAGCATCGTAAATCTACAGTACAAAATGCATAGGTGTGAAACACTTCACAGCAGTGTCTCCATGGTTCATCATACTCAGCAGTTAAAAATGTACACCTTTAGGTTTATACAGTTTACAACTCTTTTTATAGTGTAATCATTATTTTCCCTTACTTCAGTCAAGATTTGTGTTGAACAATATCCAGTTTAGATTAGCATATTCTTGAGAGATAAATTTCTATTTATGACAATTTTTCAAAATACATGAGGGTATGAAATTTGAGGCTTCTCACCCACATACTTCATGAAGTGCATTATCATTTCTGAAGATTTCAGGTCTCTATTGGACTCTATATATCATAATTGTCAGGTTATATCTGTTAAATTTTGAAATTAATTTTTCCCCATAGTGTGTATGTTAAACCCCACCCTAATTTGATCCTCCCAAAATGTACCCTTGCCCCTTCAATCTATAAAAAATCATTTCTGCATCACTAGATACATTGGATTATCATATCCTTGAATACTTAATTACTTTCATCAACGGGTTGCGGATAATGGCTGCGGACAATTTTAGGTGTGAGAAAGAAGAAGTGGAAACAAGAGGCCCATGGGCCACATCGCTCACCTGAGTCACCTTGGTCCATATCAGAAGACTTTCCATATATATTTGCATGTAAAACCATAGTCCCTATTATGGCCCCAACCTACCCCTGGAGGCCATGGTTTTTGCAAACTTGAATCTACACTATGTCAGAAAGCTTTCACGTAAATGTGAACTTCTTTGGCCCAATGGTTCTTGAGAAGAAGATTTTTAAAGATTTTTCCTATATATTTGTATGTAAAACTTTGATCCCCCCTCCCCTTGTGGCCCCATCCTACCCCCAGCGGCCATGATTTGAACAAACTTGAATCTGCACTATGTCAGAAAGCTTTCATGTAAATATCAGCTTTTCTGGCTCAGTGGTTCTTGAGAAGATTTTTAAAGATTGTCCCTATATATTTGTATGTAAAACTTTGATCCCCTATTGTGGCCCCATTCTACCCCAGGGGGCCATGATTTTAACAAACTTAACTCTGCACTATGTTATGAAGCTTTCATGTAAATATTAGCTTTACTGGCTCAGTGGTTCTTGGAAAGAAGATTTTTAAAGATTGTCCCTATATATTTGTATGTAAAACTTTGATCCCCAATTGTGGCCCCATCCGACTCCGGGGGCCAGGATTTGAACAAACTTGAATCTGCATTATGTCAGAAAGCTTTCATGTAAATATCAGCTTTTCTGGCTCAATGGTTCTTGAGAAGAAGATTTTTAAAGATTTTCTCTATATATTTGTATGTAAAACTTTGATCCCCTATTGTGGCCCCATCCAACCACCGGGGGCCATCATTTTAACAAACTTGAATCTGCACTATATCAGGAAGCTTTCATGTAAATATCAGCTTTTCTGGCTCAGTGGTTCTTGAGAAGAAGATTTTTAAAGATTGTCCCTATATATTAGTATGTAAAACTTTGATCCCCTATTGTGGCCCCATCCAACCCCCGGGGACCATGATTTTAACAAACCTGAATCTGCACTATATCAGAAAGCTTTCATATAAATCTCAGCTTTTCTGGCTCAGTGGTTCTTGAGAAGATTTTCAAAGATTTTTCCTGTATATTTGTTTGTAAAACTTTGATCCCTATTGTGGCCCATCCTACGCCCGGGGGCCATGATTTTAACAACTTGAATCTGCATTATATCAGGAAGCTTTCATATAAATCTCAGCTTTTCTGGCTCAGTGGTTCTTGAGAAGAAGATTTTTAAAGATTTTTCCTATATATTTGTATGTAAAACTTTGATCCCCCTTATGGCCCCATCCGATCCCCGGGGGCCATGATTTTTACAAACTTGAATCTGCACTATGTCAGAAAGCTTTCATGTAAATATCAGCTTTTCTGGTTCAGTGGTTCTGCAGAAAATGATTTTTAAAGATTTTTCCTATATATTTGTATGTAAAACTTTGATTCCCTATTGTGGCCCCATCCGACCCCTGGGGGCCATGATTTTAACAATTTAGAATCTGCACTATATCAGGAAGCTTTCATATAAATCTCAGCTTTTCTGGCTCAGTGGTTCTTGAGAAGAAGATTTTTAAAGATTTTTCCTGTATATTTGTATGTAAAACTTTGATCCCCTATTGTGGACCCATCCGACACCCGGGGGCCATGATTTTAACAATTTAGAATCTGCACTAGCTAATAAAACTTATCTATAAATTTCATCTTTTCTGGCCCAGTGGTTCTTGAGAAGATTTTTTAATGACCCTACTATATTTTTACCTTTTCTTGATTATTTCCCCTTGGAAGGTGGCCTGGCCCTTTATTTCAACAATTTAGAATTCCCTTTACCTAAGGATGCTTTGTGCCAACTTTGGTTGAAATTGGCCCAGTGGTTTTTGAGAAGAAGTCAAAAATGTTAAAAGTTTACAGACGGACGGACGCCGGACTACGGGTGATCAGAAAAGCTCACTTGAGCTTTTAGCTCAGGTGAGCTAATAAGAACAAAGTAAAAAAAATAAGTCTCCAAACTTGGATTGGAAGACTTAATAACTGCACTGTATCATGATACTATTGTGTCACAGAGTGGGTGTATCATTTCACTCCATGTCCACAGATTGTCAGCTCAACACCTCAATACACTGAGCAAATTAAACCGGTGGTTACTGGTTAGCTCAGTGAATAAGGCATTGAGATCGCCAATCCGTAGGTCAAAATGACAAAGAATATATGGTGTACTTCCATCTAAACAAGAGGCATATGGGCCACATCGCTCACCTGAGTCACCTTGGCCCATATCTAAAGATTTTCCATATATATTTGCATGTAAAACTTTGGTCCCTATTGTGGCCCCAACCTACCCCCAGGGGCCATGATTTTTAAAAACTTTAATCTGCATTATATCAAGAAGCTTTCATGAAAATGTAAACTTCCTTGGTCCAATGGTTCTTGAGAAGAAGATTTTTAAAGATTTTCTCTATATATTAGTATGTAAAACTTTGATCCCCTACTGTGGCCCCATCCTACCCCTGGGGCCCGTGATTTTTAACAAACTTGAATCTGCGCTATGTCAGGAGGCTTTCATGTAAATGTAAACTTTTCTGGCCCAATGATTCTTTAGAAGAAGATTTTTAATGATTTTCCCTATATATTTGTATGTAAAACTTTGATCCCCTATTGTGGCCCCATCCTACCCCCGGGGGCCATGATTTGAACAAACTTAAATCTGCACTATGTCAGGAAGCTTTCATGTAAATCTCAGCTCTTCTGGCCCTGTGGTTCTTGAGAAGAAGATTTTTAAAGATTTTCTGTATTTATTCCTACATAAAACTTTAATCCCATATTGTGGCCCCAACATACCCCTGGGGGTAATGATTTGAACAAACTTGAATCTGCACTATATCAGGAAGCTTTCATGTAAAGAACAAGGTACAATTGTGTACATAAAAGGCCCAAAAATTGCTCTGTTTTAAATGTGTCTTGAATAAAGCTTAATCTGTGTTTTAAGTAAGTTAAATATAAGACAAGTATACTACCGTATATACTCGCCTATAAGTCGGTCCGCCTATATGTCGGTTGTATTTTTTAAGGTTATTTTGTAGGAATTTGCCATTGACCCGCTTATAAGTCGGTACAAATTTTTGTCAGAATCGATTGACAATTTCAAAACAATGCTCTAGTGTTTTTACCTATGTTTCAAAAAATATTTTGAGAAATTAATAATTATGATGGGCTCAATATCCAAGCCACATCTGTTTGGGGTTTAAACGCGACCCTTGATCTATTATGGACAATGATCCCTTGATTACCTACACAATTATGGTCTCCTAATTACCAGTACCTGACACCGTGTTTACTTAGTGGCACGCGCCTCGCGGTTATTGTGGGGTTCCGGTATAATTCAATGTATCAACAATAGAGTTTTTAAGAGTCAAGAATGATGATCTAAATTATATGTTAACAATATTCAATCTTTTATGAAATATATTGCAGCCGGTATACATATCAATATTTCAATATTAAATCGGGTTCGTAATTCAATTTTACCGATAAACGATAGATTAGTTGAATTGAAAGTATTAGTTACTGGTATGTAAATAATTTTTAACAAGATAAAAATAATATGTAAATACTTGTACTTTATACATAATTTCAAAATACATAATCAATACAATATGTCTAGATATTTGTGAACAATAATCATTTGTGTGGTAGTCCATGGTAATCGTCGGAGTTGTTTAAAAAACACTACCTTACGCCGCCTAGAAAAATACCAATCTTCTTAGGACGCGCCTATAAGTCGGACATAGAGTTTTGGACCAAAAATTGACTCCCAAAAATCAGACTTATAGGCGAGTATATACGGTATCTGAACTTAAATCAAAGTTGTTGCTTATTTGATACCATTATTACATCATAAATAAGACTTTTTTGCACCTTTTTTCAAAAAGACCTTGATAACTGTTAAATTTCATCCAGATCATGCTTAGGAATAGGTGTGCCCATCTGTAGAGCAAAATGAAATTAATATATATTGTTTCTCTGTGCGTCAATAGAAGATGAATTATGTATTTGAATATGAATTTGCTCGACGCATGGGCTGTATGTTTTCTGAAAGGAAAGCCCCCTGAATTTATGAATTTTTTCATTGATTTTGGCATTTTTGCAATTTTATGCCAACTTCAGAACGCTCCTGTCGTATAACAAAAAGCAATTTTTTTTATCAAATTAAACGTATTTTGGGTTTGCATATACATTCCTTATTTGAATGCCAGATTTTGGGACTCCTACTAAAATCCTCCATTTTCTGGGCCAGATGACTGTAAAAACTGCACCTACTTCTTTCAGCTCCTCTGGCCCAGTGTTTCTTGAGAAGATTTTTAAATGACCCCAACCCTATTTTTACACTTTTGTGATTATCTCCCCTTTGAAGGGGCATGGCCCTTCATTTGAAGAAACTTGAAAGCCCTTCACCCATTGATGCTTTGTGCCAAGTTTGGTTGAAATTGACTCAGTGGTTCTGGAGTAAAAGATGAAAATGTGAAAAGTTTACGCCAACGCCGACAACAACGACGACAGACAATGGACAAATTTTGAACAGAAAAGTTCACTTGAGCTCAGGTGAGCTAAAGATCATGATGATGTATCATTCATCCTTAACTTTAAAACAACAAATCTGACTCACCTGCCAGTACTTTGAGCAGACAATAAGAACAGTTCTCTGATTATAGGAACAACAAGTCAAGGTCTGGGCATTTAAACAGCGGATCTGCTTAGATTCATTTTCGTAAACAGGCTGTGTCTGAAAGGAAAACTACAATTTAACATTTTCAAGAGATCTATAATCACTTCCCAATTATAAACATATGGTACATGTAAATGAACAAGGGTAACCAATGTACCTATATCAACTGCTTCTGTACTCACCATGATAATGTACCTATATCAACTGTTTCTGTACTCACCATGATAATGTACCTATATCAACTGCTTCTGTACTCACCATGATAATGTACCTATATCAACTGTTTCTGTACTCACCATGATACTGTACCTATATCAACTGCTTCTGTACTCACCATGATAATGTACCTATATCAACTGCTTCTGTACTCACCATGATAATGTACCTATATCAACTGTTTCTGTACTCACCATGATTTCATTTCCAGTAAGAGTCCAAACTTTGACAGCTCCAGAATTGGATATGGCTACTACAACATCATCTACAATAAACAACCAGATGTGTTTGTGAAACACAAATGCCCCCAATAATGGCCAATTCCAAAGATGGCCAATGTCACAAGGACAAATATCTTGGTACCAGTAGAAAGATCTTGTCACAAGAAATGCTCATGTGCAATATGAAAGCTCTTATCTAAATTTACCATTTAGAAGTTATGACCAATGTCAATTTTTTTTAAGTAGGTCAAATTCCAAGGTCAAGGTCACAGGGTAAAAAATGTTGGTACTCAGGTCTTGTCACAAGGAATGCTCATGTAAAATATCAAAGCTCTAGCACTTACTGTTAAAAATTTATTAGCAAGGTTAAAGTTTCAGACAGAATTACAGACAGGACAAAATCAATATGCCCCCGATCTTCGATCTCGGGGGCATAAAAATGTTAAAACAACTCATTTCTATTGAAATGAATTAATGTGAAGTTGTGAATAAATGTATTTTAGCCTTTAATACTATTAAGAAGCTCATTACACCAAGACTTTTAATGACACGTCATAAAATTTAAATATTTTGTGAAATTATTAGTAATGATTGATCTGTTGTCTATTATCAGTGATATAGTATCTTGAGTTCAAATCTGCCAGAGTCTTTCGTTCATATTTACATATTTACTGAAACAAAGTTTTGAAAATCATGCTTTTTATCCAAAATTGTATATTTTCTGCCTTTTTGACATATGTACTTATTCATAATAAAATCTTTTCATGTGATTTGAGAAACTCTTTCACGATGTAGTGAACTACTTTAACTGAGTAATACAGTATTACATATTGAAGTATTTGTGAAATACTATGTGATCACCCAATGTGTTGAATCCTTCATTGTATATATGGCCAGCATTTTTCTTCTTCAATTTTTATTTCAGGTATACAGGCACAAAAATCATTAAGTTCAATACGTGGAAAAAACATGCACATATTAAAGTTTGTTTAATCACTATAATTTCTAAAAACTCTGGCATTATACATTGGGCCAAGTAAAATTAATTAGTAGATTATCATTCAAACTTCACAAAAAAATGGGGCGGGTGGGAGGATTTTATTTTTTATTTTTCGCCATGGTATTCTTGACCTCGAAAATGCCTTCTCTCACTGAGAAAAGGCTTTATAAATCATAATTACATGTGTATTTGGGTTTCTAAAAGGCAAAGTGAAACAAAGTACGTTTACGATACCGGACCGGACATAAAAATATCCGGAAATCGTAATTTTGAAAAATAAAAAAAATCAGGGCGGGGCGATTTTTGAGGGGCGGGCGGGAATGATAATCTACTAATTAATTTTACTTGGCCTTGTCACTGCTTTTTATTTCTGTAGTCTAACCTATCATAACTTGGGACCCGTTTTACAAAACATCTTACGACAAAGTCGCAAGTCTTAAATTGTATTTCACACTTATTAGGCCTTATTGGTCACCTGAGTACTAGTGAAAAAGTATCACTACTCCCAAGGGCTATGAAATCTAGAAAAAAATTCCTGTTCTGAATATCTAAGCTAAATTCTAATGTTCAGTCACAGTATAAAACAAGATGTGTTCTTAAAACTTCAATGTCCACAAAAGTGCATATACTAATGAAAGGCTTAATATAATAGGTGTACTAACATTAAATCATCAAAAGATATAACTAATTTGGACCTATATCCTAGAGTCAAAACCCTGGGTTGTGAAATTCACCATTTTTTGTACATCCTTTTCAGCTATTCCTAAGTATGCATTAAAATTTTTATACAGTATCAGCAAACTTACACATAAATACTATATATTAAGTCTGACCCCACCCTGATCATTAGATTTACAATTTTGGTAGAAGACAGCTGGCTCTTTTCTAAATATCAATTTAATTACACTATATAGTAAGTTTGACCCTGCCTTGGATCAGAACGCCTACCACAGGGATCATGAAATTTATAATTTTGGTAGAGGCCTTCGTGCTCTACATAACTATGCATTTAGTTTTTTTTGTCCGGTTCGAGAGAAGAAAATTTTTGAAAATTGGTCAATTTGGACAGTTTTTGCCCCATCCCTAAGGCCCCAGGAAAGCAGGAATCCTGAAATTTACAATTTATGTCCCCCTTGTCCTAAAGATGCTTCATACCAAATTTGATAAGAATTGGAATGATAGGTATCAAGAAGTTAAAAATGACTATTGTTCACACATTTAATAACTGACCATTTTGGCCCCACCCTGTTACCAAAACCCCTACCCCTGGGATCATCAGATTTACAATTTTGGTAAAGGACTACCTGTTCTTTCTAAATATCTACTTAGTTTTAATTTAGTATCAATAGCACTAAAGAAGATGTTATTTAAGTGTTTTACACATCAAAACACTCTTACTACAGAGCTGCCAACATTATGAAATGGAAAATAGTAAGTTGGGGGTCAGGAGAACTTTTATGAATAAATATGTAATCTGAGCAATTTTAGGCATATTTCAAATCCAAATTTAATGAATTTAGACATACTAAGTGTCAGGCATTATATGATTTTACAACTGCAGACAGTCAAATTTTATGCATCTTTTATTGATTTTACCTTCTAAAACTTGTGTACAAAATCTTGCTACATTAGTATATCATAATTTTACAGTTACAGTGTCAGTTATTCTGACAAATGTTGAAGTTTGTCAAACAGATTGTACACTTAGAATACGAACTCCCTTTCTGACTGCCATATTGTTTAATATATATATATATATATATATATATATATATATACTACGCAAACAAACGTAGATCCGCTCACATACTTACAACACAAACATCTAACAACATCCCATAGAAGGTCACGTCAGAGGTCAAATTTGCATGAAAAAGTAACCAATCGCTACAAAGGCGAAAGTGTCATCGGCATCCAATGAGAATCATCATTGTATACTGTATTTGGTTACTTATTAAAAATGGTGACCGAAGAAGAAATGGAAGCAATTAAAACCGCTTTGAAGATATTTGATCTCGAGGCTTTGAAAAATGAACAAGAACAGATACTTAAATGATTTCTTTGTTGAAGTATACATGAAAAGATCCCCCGATGTCGCCATAGTTTAAATTCAAATAAAAACACGCGATAACAAGTCATGATCGTGGGTGCCGCCATTTTTTCTCTTCCTTACGTAAACAATGCATGGACTTGTGGGATAATACCCTATTGATATGAAGCGAGAAATTTGATTGGCTGTTGCACATTTGACCTCTGACGTGACCCTCTATGGGATGTTTTTAGATGTTTGTGTAGTGAGTATGTGAGCGGATCTAACATCTAATTTTAATTAGATTGGATGTTTCTTATAAACAACTATAAAGCCCAGCACTAAAATCCCCGAGTCCCTGACCCAAGAGGCATAAATGGTAAAGGATTCTCTCCTCCTTATTGCTATGTGCCAAGTTCGAAGTGTTTGAGACCTAAGAGTCAAGAAGAAGCAATGCATTTCCAGTATAAGCTCTGCCCTACCACCATAAGGGTCATCAATTTCACAATTTACATAGCGGCCTTTCCCCGCATTGTTACTATGTACTAAGTTTGGTTGTTTGATGTTCAGGAGTTCAGAAGATTCATTTAAGAACAAAGTAAAAAACTGGAGGTTACAATTAACTTGAGGTTAAAATTACGGAAGATTCTCACGAGTGGATACCATGCTGTATTCAACAGAGTCTGCATCCAAAAGTATAAACTTGTAACTGATTCATTCAAGAAACAAAACCTCACTCTAGCCCCCAAACCCCTGACCCTGGGGACATGAATTTAGGTTATGTATTTCACCTTTGCAAATTGACTGTCCATCTTTAGTGACCGGGTGAAGAATACAGCATGCACTGATCCAGTCTGGTGCTACTTTAGAAGTAAGCGTGTACAGGATCTCCAGGGAGTTAGGATTGATGATGAAGATTTCCGGATAGTATCCATTACAAACCAAGCGAACATCTTTGGACACTTGAAAGTGATAGGCCTGTAAACACATTTATTTTAGTTTGACAATCTTCATAGCTGATAAAGCACACTTCTACATGTATATGAATGTATTAAAACATTAGAACACTCAGAAAGCACACTTCTACATGTATATGAATGTATTAAAACATTAGAACACTCAGAAAGCACACTTCTACATGTATATGAATGTATTTTAAAAAACACTAGAACACTCAGAAAGCACATTTCTACATGTATATGAATGTATTAAAACATTAGAACACTCAGAAAGCACATTTCTACATGTATATGAATGTATTAAAACATTAGAACACTCAGAAAGCACATTTCTACATGTATATGAATGTATTAAAACATTAGAACACTCAGAAAGCACATTTCTACATGTATATGAATGTATTAAAACATTAGAACACTCAGAAAGCACATTTCTACATGTATATGAATGTATTAAAACATTAGAACACTCAGAAAGCACATTTCAGAAACTTCATTGGTACATGTACATATATCAAACAAGGAAAAAATACTTATATATAAAATCCTTATGAAAAAATGCAATATGCACAGAAACACAAGTTCAAACATAATGACTTAAAAGGTTACCTGCATACAGGTATGGATGTGGGGCATCTTTGTATTTTCAACACATCTTCCATCACTTATGTCCCATAAGCACATCTCTCTGTAAATACAATGTATTTAACAAACTTCAACAGTTCTTTCACAATCAATAAATTAGTACATATTATATAAAACCATTGTATATCATGTACGTGGGTATAGTATTGTATATTGTATATCATGTACGTGGGTATAGTATTGTATATCATGTACATGGGTATAGTACTGTATATTGTATATCATGTATGTGGGTATAGTATTGTATATTGTATATCATGCACATGGGTATAGTATTGTATATTGTATATCATGTACATGGGTATAGTATTGTATATTGTATATCATGTACATGGGTATAGTACTGTATATTGTATATCATGTACATGGGTATAGTACTGTATATTGTATATCATGTATGTGGGTATAGTATTGTATATTGTATATCATGTACATGGGTATAGTATTGTATATTGTATATCATGTATGTGGGTATAGTATTGTATATTGTATATCATGTACATGGGTATAGTATTGTATATTGTATATCATGTATGTGGGTATAGTATTGTATATTGTATATCATGTATGTGGGTATAGTATTGTATATTGTATATCATGTACATGGGTATAGTATTGTATATTGTATATCATGTACATGGGTATAGTACTGTATATTGTATATCATGTATGTGGGTATAGTATTGTATATTGTATATCATGTACGTGGGTATAGTATTGTATATTGTATATCATGTATGTGGGTATAGTATTGTATATTGTATATCATGTATGTGGGTATAGTATTGTATATTGTATATCATGTACATGGGTATAGTATTGTATATTGTATATCATGTACATGGGTATAGTACTGTATATTGTATATCATGTATGTGGGTATAGTATTGTATATTGTATATCATGTATGTGGGTATAGTATTGTATATTGTATATCATGTACATGGGTATAGTACTGTATATTGTATATCATGTATGTGGGTATAGTATTGTAGATTGTATATCATGTATGTGGGTATAGTATTGTATATTGTATATCATGTATGTGGGTATAGTATTGTATATTGTATATCATGTATGTGGGTATAGTATTGTATATCATGTACATGGGTATAGTGTTGTATATTGTATATCATGTATGTGGGTATAGTATTGTATATTGTATATCATGTACATGGGTATAGTATTGTATATTGTATATCATGTATGTGGGTATAGTATTGTATATTGTATATCATGTACATGGGTATAGTATTGTATATTGTATATCATGTATGTGGGTATAGTATTGTATATTGTATATCATGTATGTGGGTATAGTATTGTATATTGTATATCATGTACGTGGGTATAGTATTGTATATTGTATATCATGTATGTGGGTATAGTATTGTATATTGTATATCATGTACGTGGGTATAGTATTGTATATTGTATATCATGTACATGGGTATAGTACTGTATATTGTATATCATGTATGTGGGTATAGTATTGTATATTGTATATCATGTACGTGGGTATAGTATTGTATATTGTATATCATGTATGTGGGTATAGTATTGTATATTGTATATCATGTATGTGGGTATAGTATTGTATATTGTATATCATGTACATGGGTATAGTATTGTATATTGTATATCATGTATGTGGGTATAGTATTGTATATTGTATATCATGTATGTGGGTATAGTACTGTATATTGTATATCATGTATGTGGGTATAGTATTGTATATTGTATATCATGTATGTGGGTATAGTATTGTATATTGTATATCATGTATGTGGGTATAGTATTGTATATTGTATATCATGTACGTGGGTATAGTATTGTATATTGTATATCATGTATGTGGGTATAGTACTGTATATTGCCAATCACATCAATAGCTTAATGTTGCAGGTAATTGCTTAATGTTTATTTTAGTGACCTTTGCCCACACTTTCGATGTTGATGACTGAATGAAAATACCAAATCCCTGGAGGACCCAACTAATGGACATTCATGTTAATACTGGGAGTTGCTAATCATTCACGCTGATCTTCAGAGCTTATGTTTTCCCATGTTGTCTATAAACAAGAGGCCCATGGGCCTAGAATCGCTCTTCTGATACACTGTAGAACAGGCAAAAATTCTCACTAACCAAGATTCATCATTTAACAAAGTTTGATGATGTTAATTCAAATAGTACCTGAAAATTTAAATGTAACTGTCCAAAAGTAGGTCATGGTGACCTACTTTTGGTCGACACAGTCAAATAGTATTCAAATATAGCCATCAAATTCCAAAAGAAGGCTACAGTGACCTACTTTTTGGTCGACACACTTCAAAGACTCAAGATGCATCAACTGACAAAGTTTGATAATTGAAGTCAATAGTATCTGTGAATATTCAGATATAAACGTCAAATTCCAAAGTAGGTCACAGTGACCTACTTTTTGGTCAACACACTCTGAAGACTCAAGACCCATCAACTGGCAGTCTGATGATTGTAAGTCAAATAGTATCTGAAATATTCAAATATAGCCGTCAAAATCCTAAAATAGGTCACAGTGACCTACTTTTTAGTCAACACACTCTGAAGACTCAACATGCATCAACTGACAAAGTTTGATAATTGTAAGTCAAATAGTATTTGAAATATTAAAATATAGCCGTCAAATTCCAAAAGTAGGTCATGGTGACCTACTTTATGGTCAACAAACTATGAAGACTCAAGATGCATCAACTGACAAAGTTTGATGATCCTAGCTTTCATAGTGTCCAAAATATGCATCTAAAATTGAAAATGTGAAATTTGAATGTCTGCAAAATTCAAAAAGTAGGTCACTGTGACCTACTTTTTTCCATAAATATGTTTCGAGGCCTCTAGATGCATCAACTTAGAAGGTTTGATGATTCTAAACCTCTCGGTATCTGAAATAAAAATCTAAAATGTATTCATAAATGATTAGCCATAAAATTCAGAAAGTAGGTCATGGTGACATACTTTTCACATGACGCAGTTGAAGGTCCCATGACCCATCAACTGACAAATTTTGATGATCATAGGCTCAAAAGTGTCCAAGATATGCATCAAAATCCACTTAATAATAATTACCTGCAAAATTCAAAAAGTAGGTCACCATGACCTACTTTTGAGACAACATGATATTAGGTCCTAAGATGCATCAACTGACAAAATTTGATGATCCTAGTCCTTATACTAAGCAAAATATCAAAGTTTTAACAAAACAAAATTTAAGGTCAACTTTGAAGTGACCTTGAGACCACACCCTTTGCCCCAGGATGATGCCTTAAACAATTTTTTTTATCTACAACCTATCCTCATCCTTATGCATAAGTTTGGTGATAATTTGCCCAGTGGTTCTTGAAAAGAAGATTTTTTAGTAACCACTACTTTTGTTTACATTTTCCTAATTATCTCCCCTTGTTAAAGGGTCACAACCCTAGTTTTAGTACAAATAAAAGCCCCTGGGCCAAGGATACCCTGTGACAAATTTGACAAAAATTGACCAAGGGGTTCTTGAGATATAGCCCTTTTTCCAAAAAGTTGACGCACACCGCACGCCAGACATATGGCCATATGATTAGCTCTTTGAGCCTTCGGCTCAGAAGAGCTAAAAAGTTTTATCTTACCTTATTCACAAGGTGTTTATGACACTCTACAGTCTCAATATATACTAATACATGTAAACCTCAATATATACTAATATATGTAAATCTCAATATATACTAATACATGTAAATCTCAATATATACTAATACATGTAAGTCTTTTTCAATCAAGACCTAATGATTATACTGAAAGCTAAGATATAATCTTGAAATAAGTTAAATTTTCCTTTATTTGTCCTATCAGCATTCTTACCCATTTCAGAAGTATGATGATTTATCCTTATCCAATCCTATCTTTACACTTATCCATTTCAGAAGTATGATGATTTATCCTTATCCAAATCTATCTTTACACTTACCCATTTCAGAAGTATGATGATTTATCCTTATCCAAATCTATCTTTACACTTACCCATTTTCTAAGTACTGATGATTTTATCTCTATCTTATAAATCTGAACTCTTATCCATTTGATGATTTATCTATTTACCTGTATATTTACTGTTTTCAGTATTGATCTTACCTGCACACTTACTGTTTTCAGTATTCACCTTACCTGTACACTAACTGTTTTTAGTGTTTATCTTACTTGTATATTTACTGTTTTCTGTATTTATCTTACCTGTACACTTACTGTTTTCAGTATTCACCTTACCTGTACACTAACTGTTCTCAGTATTTATCTTACCTGTACACTTACTGTTCTCAGTATTCACCTTACCTGTACACTTACCGTTTTCTGTATTTATCTTACCTGTACACTTACTGTTTTCAGTATTCACCTTACCTGTACACTTACTGTTTTCTGTATTTATCTTACCTGTACACTTACTGTTCTCAGTATTTATCTTACCTGTACACTTACTGTTTTCAGTATTCACCTTACCTGTACACTTACTGTTTTCAGTATTCACCTTACCTGTACACTTACTGTTTTCTGTATTTATCTTACCTGTACACTGTTCTCAGTATTTATCTTACCTGTACACTTACTGTTCTCAGTATTTATCTTACCTGTACACTAACAGTTCTCAGTATTCATCTTACCTGTACACTTACTATTTTCAGTATTCAATTTACTTGTATACTTACTGTTTTCAGTAACTATGATTTAACTTCACACTTACCAATTTCTGAAGCAATAGTGATTCATCTCCATTTAATCTATGAGTATCACTTTTCTTACCCATTTTCTGAAGCACTGACAATGTATGGTGTGTCAGTTTTTTCACTTCCTAGTGCGAGACAGCTAATAGCAGCAGTATGACCAAACAGCATACTACGCGGGTATATCTGTAACAGTCATCACAGAAAATGCATTAGTTTCTTAGTGACTAACAACATACTACGCGGGTCTATCTGTAACAGTCATCACAGAAAATGTATTAGACTAAGTTTCTTAGTGACTAACATCCAGAACTGGAAATTTATAAGAACAAAACACAAATATTTTTATCTTAATTATTATGAACATGTAAAAAAAAAAAAAAAAAAAATTGCAACTGCCACTGAAAATGTCTGTAATGAAACAGGGGTAATTTACTGGGGAAAGTAGCTAAATTTTGGCTATAGATTAAAGAAAAACAGGCAATACTGTTAAGTCTTTATCATATGTGAGTAATTTTCACATTGATTTTAAAAACAAGCATCTCAAGTTACAATTCTATCTTCTGAATTGAACCTGAACCACATTTTCACCAAATAAAGTACAGACGGTACTTGCATATTATATATGTAAGGAGTCCAAAATACATGTTCTTAGCCTATCTATGACTATGTTCTTAGCCTATCTATGACTATGTTCTTAGCCTATCTGTGACTATGTTCTTAGCCTATCTATGACTATGTTCTTAGCCTATCTATGACTATGTTCTTAGTCTATCTATGACTATGTTCTTAGCCTATCTATGACTATGATCTTAGCCTATCTATGAATATGTTCTTAGCCTATCTATGACTATGTTCTTAGCCTATCCATGACTATGTTCTTAGCCTATCTATGACTATGTGGAAATCAAAGTTGATTAAGTTACTATGTCTATATCATAATTCATTGTATCAACATCTTTAACAAGGAAATATTCATGGTTTTTATGTACCTGAGAGTTCTCAGTTACATCCCAAATTCCAATCTGTCCGTCATTACATCCCGTTATAATGTTCCTCTGATCAGGTGTCATCAGTATTGCAGCAATACAGTGAGTAGGTGGCTTCCTTCCCCACAGCACCACTGGCACCACCAAGTTACTGCTTGTAGACATGGTTACTCTGTCTCCAGTGTCTGTATATGTTTAAAAAATAAGAAAATGAAATGTTTTACACATAGACAAGCTGTCAATTTTTACAATGTAAAATGTTTACATTTGCTAAAGCATTTACAAAACATTACACAAAAAGGTCAAGGATATACTCTCAGCTCAAGAGATGACAACTATACAATCTAATCCCTCATAATTGAGCTTCAACCCTAACATTTTCAAAATAAATACGCTTTTCTGCATCTCCACTTACAACTGAGGTTCTATTACAAACATGACATTGTTCCAAATACGTCGCAACGGCATAAAAAGAAGGATTGTGATTTTGGTTTCCCAACCGACCCTATTTTCTTTTTATCCCTGACCCTATTTTTTTAAAGCTTGGGCTTAGGATCCAATCATCATAATCAAATTATTAAATCATCTTTCTTTGGTTATCCCAAAATGTTGATGACGCTAGGAAATTAAAGAAATCAAAAAGTATACACAGTATCATAATTTTGATTGACATTTACACAATATTTCAGTATAATGCATGGTTTTTATTTATCTGAGGGATCAACAAGAGTTACAGATCTTTTTAATACTTCAAAAGAATTTACCTACCTACCCTATTTCTGAAAATTATGTAATAGGAACCACACAATTAATTTTTAGTCCAAATGTATATACCAGGTGTAAGTAATAAATGTACATACATGTATCAAGTATAAGTAATAAATGTATATACCAGGTGTAAGTAATAAATGTACATACATGTATCAAGTATAAGTAATAAATGTATATACCAGGTGTAAGTAATAAATGTACATACATGTATCAAGTATAAGTAATAAATGTATATACCAGGTGTAAGTAATAAATGTATATACCAGGTATAAGTAATAAATGTATATACCAGGTGTAAGTAATAAATGTATATATCAGGTGTAAGTAATAAATGTACATACCAGGTGTAAGTAATAAATGTACATACATGTATCAAGTATAAGTAATAAATGTATATACCAGGTATAAGTAATAAATGTATATACCAGGTGTAAGTAATAAATGTATATACCAGGTGTAAGTAATAAATGTATATACCAGGTATAAATAATAAAGTATCATTTTCAAACATCTACAATATATACCTCTAAATGAATACTGTACACCAGCTTTTATACACAGCTACTTTATTTCGCGATTCACCTGTGGTAAACTAGTTCACAGTGAGCAATTTTTGCAATCAAACCTTTTTCGAGCCTATAACAGACATTCAAGGACTGGTTCGCAATGAGAAATATTTGTGACAATGAGGATCTCGCGAAATTTTTTCACATTCGAATAAAAGTTGGTTTACAGTACTTTATGTATATGACTAATTCTACAAGGTACAGTACTTTATGTATATGACTAATTTTACAAGGTACAGTACTTTATGTATATGACTAATTCTACAAGGTACAGTACTTTATGTATATGACTAATTTTACAAGGTACAGTACTTTATGTATATGACTAATTCTACAAGGTACAGTACTTTATGTATATGACTAATTTTACAAGGTACAGTACTTTATGTATATGACTAATTCTACAAGGTACAGTACTTTATGTATATGACTAATTCTACAAGGTACAGTACTTTATGTATATGACTAATTCTACAAGGTACAGTACTTTATGTATATGACTAATTTTACAAGGTACAGTACTTTATGTATATGACTAATTCTACAAGGTACAGTACTTTATGTATATGACTAATTCTACAAGGTACAGTACTTTATGTATATGACTAATTCTACAAGGTATAGTACTTTATGTATATGACTAATTCTACAAGGTACAGTACTTTATGTATATGACTAATTCTACAAGGTACAGTACTTTATGTATATGACTAATTCTACAAGGTACAGTACTTTATGTATATGACTAATTCTACAAGGTATATTGCCCTTTGGGCTTTTAAATTAAAGGATTTGATAATGCAACCAAACTATTAAATGGAGATTGGAGTTGTCTAACAGTTAAAAAAGGAAAAAAACTAGGAACAGGGAATTTGTTAATTTCAAATACCACATGTCCAGATTTAATTGTAATCTATTGAATTTAGCATTATTTGGCATGGAAGATACAAGAATCATACGAAAGTCTGAAATGAACAAGTTGGGAACACTTCCCCATTAGCAAGATCTTCTCACTAAAATGAGATTATACTCCTCTTTGGCAAGAAAATAAAATTACCATAAACAGGTGTTTTGTTGTTTTGACTTAAGGTGGGTCCTTAGTCCTGGATTTTTGGGGTTTAGGTAGCAGTTTTTAGTTTGGAATCAATAAATTAACATTCATAGTAATGAAAAAATGCATATTAGTTAAGTATTTCCATATTAATTTTCATTACAGACACTACTGAAGTCATGTACCCCTATGTAGATTTTTATGAAATTCATTGGAAACAGTTATTTGTCGTTAGTTTAAAATAAAAACAACAAGAAAATTGTTTAATTCCATTTATTTATCAAGAAACATGTCAATAACTAAAACACATGTCATTTTCAATATGTTCATCAAGTTTTAGAATAATAAGTGCAGAATTGTTGAATTAGCGTTATTCTCCAAAATGTTAAAAAACGAATAAATGTGGACATAATTTCCTTATAGCATGGTTTACATATCATTTTTTCTGTTTATATTAGTAGATGTACATCTATTATAGTTATTTATGAAAAAAAATCCATACCTTTCCTTAGTCATTTCAAATTTATAGCTTCTAGAGTATGTATAACCCCCATAAAAATCCGAAGTCTGGCACCATACAGCTGAGCCATTCAAAATCACTATTAAAATTTTATGTAATTTCACGAAAAGATACAGATAATGATTCCTTATCACCTTGGTAAAATGTTTGTGAAAAATAAAGGAAATCTATCGCATAATGGATTTGATAAATAATTTATTGAAAATGGAGTTATTGTCCTTGGATTCAATATTTTGAAACATATCATTGACTATTCAAATACAACTAAGACTTTTGAAATATTTTATGCCTGACAATTTTTTTAAAAAATAACTATTGAAAAAGACTCCAACAAAATTTGTTCCAGTCATTAAATCATTGACTTTGCAAAATCTTATGACGTCACAGGAGTGTGGAACTACGTTGAAATAATGACAACCCTCCATGCAATGCTGAATAAGTGCGACACACAATCAATGTGGCACAAATTACCTCTATAGAAATTCAAACAGTCAAGAAATTCATTGAGCATGCATAAGAGAAGAGGCTGAAATTAAAACCAAATTGTGAGTACTTTCATTTCGGTTTATATATTTATAGTAATATTGCACATCTTAGCAATTCATCTTCTTTTTTATGTGAAACATGAATAGATGTACTCCTCAGGTGTTTTTCTAAGTTATTTACTCTTGCTAAAGAGGGATGATTGCATTTTAACAAGAAGACCTCACTATAGGGAAAGTGTTCCCAACATGATGAACAGCATTTATGCAATTGCACCATATTTTCAATGGGAGATTTCTAAGTATAGCCATTACTGCTAAAGTACCAAACATATGAAGAGAAACAAAAACATAGCCTGTCTTGATCATGATACACAAACAAAAAAATCCTGGTCCATAATGGAACCATGTTCGAAACACTCCAAAATCTCTGTAACTCAAATTAAGCAAAAGTTTCCATAGCCATGGATCATGTGTACTGAATGCCTCTGTAGTCAACCAACATTTATACAGTGGTTGATAGTTGGAGATATTTGATGTATAGTTCCCCCTAGTGGCATAGAGCAGATGTAATCGTCTACTTTAATGAAGTATACAAAATTCTAAGAATGTCTTTTAAAACGATCCATGCAATTTCAACAGGTTGGGAACACTTCCCCTATAGCGATATTCTCGCTAAAACGCGATTATCCCTCTCTAGCGAGAGTAAATATATCCCGTTCAACCGAGAAAAACACCCGTGGAGTACTTCTTCGTGTTTCATGTGAAAAGAAGAAAAAGTGCTTAAATGTCTGATATTTTTGCAAATATATTAATCAAAACAAAAACACTCACGATGTGTATTGAATTTCAGTCTGCTTCCCTCCAATCTAATTAAAATTAGATCTTCCATCCGCTCCCCAGTTTTCGATACGTCGCGACGTATCGAAAACTGGGGAGCGGATGGAAGATCTAATTTTAATTAGATTGGCTTCCCTCTTACACAGAAACTTTGATATGAGATTTCTTGACTATGTTGTCAATTTCATAGATTCAATTCGCATCATGTTGAGTGTGTGTCGCACTTATTCAGCGTTGTACGGGATTTGCCATTATTTTCAATAAAGACGCCAAAACACCTGTTTATGGTAATGTTTATTTCTCGCTAAAGAGGGATAATCGCGTTTTAGCGAGAATGTCTCGCTATAGGGGTAGTGTTGACAACCTGTTCAAATTGAATCTTAAACAGGTCCAGTCCAAATACTATTTCTACCTACGTAGCTACTTATAGCTACGTCGGTATTTAAACCTACTCCAGGTAGCTATTTTTACCTACTTTTTCCTTTACTTGCACTTCGTGGCCAAACGCAGGAACGGCGCAATATGGTGTGTACCAAATTTCTTGATTCACTTACACTGACGATGAATGCCACAAAAATATTGGACAAAAATGATTACTTTCTAACCATAAATAACAGCATCCAGTTCCATTTCCTAAGAGCTTAGGATCAAAGCTACGAGTTAAAAAGTGTGAAATGTCTTACAAATCTGTATTGATTTTAAAGTTTACCTTCATGCATTTTTACGTTAAAGGTTTTTGGGGCGAATTTTCATGCATTTCCTCTGCATTCTCCACCCTCGTAAAGTATTCAAATTTACACTCTGAATTTTGTCGTGTACATGCACAACATGATGCATAAAACGACTGACCTGTTTAAAAGATGCGCCTTAATTATTATTTATTTATATTTTCAAAAACAGGTAAAAGTAGGTAGAAGTAGCTACTTTAAGTAGGTTTAAATACCTACGTAGCTATTAATAGCTACGTAGGTAGAAATAGTCTTTGGACTGGACCTGTTAAATTAAGAGAGAGAGAAAGAGAGAGAATTTGTCGAATTACTTTCAATCTATACAAATTGTGAGAATATGTTATGTATTCTCATGCTTCTATAAAGAAAGTATAACATTGCATGGCATGGCACGGCATTTTATGTCTTAAGTAAAGATTAAGATTTTAAACGGCTGTTTACATGCCCGAATTTCCTCAGAAATAAAAATGCATACGGGAACTTTTCTCATAAAATGCGAAAACAAAGCTTCAACGTACATACCTTAATCAATCAAATTATTCGAACTTGTACCTTCTTAATATAAAAGATCAGACTGTGGTGTTATTATCATTATTATTATCATATGCTGGATAATCGATTTTCACATAAGCTGTCAAATTCGGGGCATCTCGCCCTTTTGAAAAGGTGAAAAGTTCCGAATAATTTGTACGAACGAAGTAGTTCCGGGGTGCGTTCGAGATCACAGGGGCTCGGTTGTCAGATATTGAAGTTTTGTATTATTTGTTCCCGAATAATAAATTGAAGTTTTGCATGATTTGTGTCCGAATAATATATAAATAAAATCCACCACCAAAATCCGCTTTTTTCGAGGTTTTAAAAAAGGTGTATCATGTGTACATTAAAAAAAGTAACTTCCGTTGCTTTCGATAAGTAGGGGCAGGTATCGAGGATGTTTCGGGTCACTGGATCTTTAATACGGCATGTAGACATAAGCAGACGATAGGGAGAAGTCGTTGGATCTTTTTCCAACATAGATCTCGCCAGAAACCGGTAGGCAGAGAGTAGAAATTGTTAAAAACAAGCCGATAAGGATGTGATATTCGATGACATTCCTTTGTATGCACATGTATGTTTCTGATTTATTGTATGTTTGTGTTTTATTCCAATTTTCCTTTTTATGTCAAAATCGAACTCAACTACATGTACGTGATTTTTTTTCTCCCAAATGAACGCGTTACATTATATTTTCATAAAAAGATAAGGATGTAGAAGAGAAATAATATATATGTACTTATCCTGGTGTATTTGTTTGTAATTTACTGTTGGATGTAGTATTTACAAAATTAAGTCTTCCTTTTTTTTTCCATATAGGTCAAAAACCTGACCACACGATTGAAAAAATTTTCAAATTCAATGTTGGTGTATTCCGAACCGGGTCTCTGTATATGTACATGTATACGCGGGTTTCTCTCTCTCTCTCTCTCTCTCTCTCTCTCTCTCTCTCTCTCTCTCTCATTTACGAGTGTATCGTGAGAATCGCATTAATTTGTTAAATTATGATGTTATATTAGTTGTTTTAATCAGGGAAGAAAAGCCTCTATGTAAATATTAGATTAATATATACGTGCAAAATATGAGTCCAGAATGTACGATGTATGAGGTACTTTAAAAAATTATGTTTATTAGTGAAATGGAAAAAAACAAAACAAATATTCTCCTTAAATTTTATTATGATTATTGAAACATGATGAATAATTGTTGTTGATAGCGAAACAAAATTACTGTGCACTCTTGTCAACAACCCTTCCCCCCCCGCCCCTTTCCAGAAATATTCTGAATACAAGAATGATGCTTTTGAAAACAAATGTTATACCCCCGTAATCGGATATTCGGGGCGCATTTATATAGTTTTTGGTCCATCCGTCTGTTTGTCAGCAAAAACTTGAACCTTCGGCATAACTTTTGAATGCATGTTGATAGGGTTTTCATATTTCACATGTGTACTCCTTGTGACAAGACCTTTCTTTACATGCAATTCTTCACCTTTCAAATTTGACCTACTTTTGAAAATCTTTAACCTTAGCCATAACTTTTGAATGGTTAGTAAAAATATTTGAGGGTATAAAATGCTTCACGCAGGCATACTTTTCACGAATCGCTAACAGTAGGCCTATTTGTATTTTCAAAACTGAAATTTATTTCTTAAATGAATTTACATGTATGTTTTGCATATTTATAAATCGAGATTTCATTGTTTGTAAATTTGTCAGGTTATGTCAAATTTATGCACTTTGAAATATAAGATATTTTGAAAATAGGAAACAAACATTTTTTGTGCAGCATAATTAATACATATATGTTTATACATATACGTATATAACTATTCACAATAAATATAGTTACCACATAATATTACAGTAAAAACATACCATAGATTATTTGAAGATCATCTAAAGTCAGAGGGTATCTTCTGTATAAGTATACAGAATCTGAGAATTTTTGGTGAGCATGTGTATGGAGCGCCAAATTAACATAAACTCAAATAATTGAAGATATCTTCAATTATTTGAAGATATCATCAATTCAATTATTGCTCTCTTTAAGTTGAATTAATGCGCGCATTAAAACATTATTGCTCTGATCAAATGAATTAATGCGCACTTCAATTCAATTAATGCTATCATCAATTCAATTAATGCGCGCAATGATTCAGAATTGAAGATATCATTAATTATTTGAAGAGATCTTTAATTGAATTGTTGCGCGCATCAAATGAATTGATGATATCTTCAAATAATTGAAGATATCTTTAATTATTTGAGTTTATGTTAATTTGGCGCTCCATACATGTGCTCTATGTATGACACACTTTTATAAATACTATAAATATATTAGGTGGATTTTTTAAGCATTGTATCTAAAAGAACCACAACTGAAAAAAAGAAAGAAAACTAAGTATCAAATAAGAAAGGAAGAAATATTTTATAGTTATTATTTATTGGTTATATACAACTATACCCATATAAAGAGATCGGGTTCGGAATACAAAATATGAATCGTTGAAAACTGATTTTGACAGGAATAGAAGAAATAAAATAAATGAACAAATAAACTAACTGTAAATTACAAACAAATACACCAGGATAAGTACATGTATATCATTTCCCTTCTACATCCTTATCTTCTAATGAAAAGGTAGTGTTACGCGATCATTTGGGACAAAATGTCACGTACATGTAGTTGAGTTCGATTCTGACATAAGTACATGTATAAAGAATATTGGAATAAAAAACCTATACACACAATAAATCAGAAATATATGTATAAAAAGGGATGCCATTGAGTATCACATCCTTATCTTTTTTATGAAAAGGTAGATTAAAGCGGCTATTGAGGAAAAATGTCGAGACCGGGACCGGCTTTTAGCATTGTTTTTATTTCTCGGTCCCACCGGTCTCGGAGTTTTCACATATTATTTTACGAAAGAAGAAAATAATATGATCAATTTACTATCAGAATGCAGGCATGAGATGTCATACCTAAGTTATTGAGAAATGGGGCTCAAATATCCTGATATATTCTGTTTTTATCGAATAAAAGTATCTGGGACCGGGACCGAAGACCGGGTTTTAGTCACGGGACCGAGACCGAAGACCGGGACCGAGACCGGGTTTTAGTCAGTACCATTTTCCACTCATATATGGAGACGTAACTAAGACCGGTAAAGGGCTTTGAACAAATTTAGGCCTATACTCGGCGCTTACGGCCATTGAGCACGTGCGGTGATGAGGGTTCTTTAGCGTGCCACACTTACTGTGACACGAGACATCCATTTTTAAGGTTATCAATTTAACCTCATTAAAAATGATAGAAAATAGTAAAAATGACTACATAGGAGACATATTTCAAGCCTTATAAAATCCAGGAGCTTCCGGAGGCGCGCCCACCAGGTATGGCACCAGGTAGCTGCAATAATGTAGCTGTAATGTTCTTATGTTTCATTCAAGTCTTCACATATTAATTCCCACGCTAAGAGTTTTACCCTCACTCTCTGTTTGTTTATCAACCCGCATGTTTATATTGAATCTGACAGCGTCATTAGGATTTGATATTAGGGCTTGCTCGTAAAAGGTTACTCTGCGGACATTTGACTTTATGTATTCTAATTATGTATTGGTAGATTAAAGTTTGAACTGAGCAGACGTGTTTTTATTCTGGTGCCCAGAGCACGCATCTTTATACATACTGTTACCTATAGGAATAGGGACAGTACATTACATTGGCGACGAGAGAACTACAAACATGGCTAAAGCTCTACAATTGCCACCGATCGGACCATTCGATATACATGGCGATCAAACGAGTGTTTCCCAGAGGTGGGACAAGTGGAAAAAAACATTTGATTTTTACCTGACAGCGTCCGGAGTAACGGAAAAACAACAAAAACCACGCATCTTTATACATACTGTTACCTATAGGAATAGGGACAGTACATTACAGTAGCCCTATCCGATTTTTTCCCCCTGACGTTTTTCGGGATAGGTTGAAACTTCAGTACATCAAACATGGCGCACAAATATGAATCGAGAAATTGGAATATATCGAAATTGCTGAAAACGGTAGAATAGAGCCTCACAAATCGTAAGTTGCAGGTTGTAAATTTATATATTGACTAAGAAACATAGAATATCATTTTATTTACGTGAAGATAGTCAGCAAATGTTTATAGAATGATCGAAAATATTGCGGGAGTGAATCACTCCCGCATTTGCACCATTACGGAGATCCTAAGGAGTTGTAGACCTCTCCCAAAAAAAATCGGAGAGGGCTACATTATTGCAGCTACCACCAGGGGTCCCACTGGGGGCCCAAGGTGGTCCCCAGACCCCCTGCCTCATGAAGTCAGTTGCGCCCCTAACTTCAATTCCTGGATCCCGCTGCAAATAGCTTATTTCAGATATTTATATCATATGTTTACATGATCTCCACTTAAAAAATGTAAAGTACACCTACTAATAACAATACCGTGTAGTCTGATGCAGCTGCTCGCATTTGCTTAGCAAAAAGCATTTTTTCACCATTTTTAAAATAAGTAAATGTCAATGACGATTATTTTGAACTTTGATGAAATGTCTTTTTCTATCGTTTGCTACAGTTCTTGTTTAAAAAAGAAAAGGGGGAAAAAAAACAGTGCGTCGGCCGGGAATTGAACCCGGATCGACTGCTTGGAAGGCAACCATGCTGACCATTACACCACCGACGCTTATGTAAATCTTACATAGTAAGGCGAATGAAATGAAAACAACCAGACCCTCTCATAATATTTATGCATGGAATGTTGTTGGGGTTTTAAAGCATTTAAAAAATAATACTTTTACCTTTATAGCAGCAGTAAGTAATGAAACAGTGCTTTTTCCATCATGATAGCCGGGTTCTGTATTTCCATATCAGTCCCTAGATCCCTCAACCCTTTGTACAAATAATATAGTTGTGGTAATTATTATTGCGTATATAATATAAGTGTCAGTCTGTCTGCCCCACAGGCACTTGTTACATACATGAGCCCCCCCCCCACCCCCCCACCCACACACACACACACACACACACACCCCACACACACATTTACTACCCATTCCCAAGTTTATTCTTTTTACATATTTTAATTGGAGATCATGTATAATAAACATACCATGTATCATGCTGCAGATATAGGTGGGTGATTCCAAAAATTTGAGACAAATTGTGTCACTCAAATTTAAACAGTAAATTGAGTAATTAATATTTTGAAAAAGAAAAACAAAAATTTGTCATGCATTGTTTAAAATGACAAATGACCAATTACTAACAATTGAACATTGTGAAAAATGCCATTGCTTAAAATCCATCAAATTTTTTTCATGTGTTAACCTAGCCTGAATAGGTTTCACCGTTGGTGAATTTGAAAACTACCGTTGGTAGCATTTGGTTGCCTTGTGTAATCTAAGGTAGTCTTTGGCCACCAAGTCCAACCATTTGCAGCAGTATTTTCCTGCAAAAATATGAACGATTTTTGGTGAAATTTACACAAATGGCATGGCAGTGCATAGTAACAAATGGTACTGGGAAATGGGCGATAATAAGTTAGTTATCAAGGCAGTTTTGTAACAACTTTTGCAAACACAGATTAATCAGAATTGCCAAGTAGTAGCCCTTCAAGATTACTTTCAAACTTTTTCCTACAACAAAGAGAGGATGTCACTAGGATAGAGAGCTATAATTATAAACATATGCCATTCCTAGATATATGCCAGGTGAATTTAGACGTCATTTTAGGCTTACCAGGAAATCATTTGACTATTTATCCATGAAAATAAATTGCAAATCCTACAACAAACAGCGCGGGCCAGAAGCAGATCCAGTCAGGGACTCTCTTATGTTCCTATGGTACATAGGTAAGTTCTTTAATTGCCTTTGATCATGCTTTTAAATGAACATTTCTTTCCATCAGCAAAATGACATATTATGAAATACATGTACATTCTTTTTTTAAAATCATTAATTAGGTAATCTGGAGAGTTTTCGGTCAATGGCTGATAGGTTTGATGTTGGAAAATGTTGCTTTCACTTGAGCATAACAAGAGTTGCTACGACATTGGTGGATGATATAATGCCATCTATTATACAGTGGCCTGAGACATGGCGTAAAAATTCAGGAAACTTGTAATGCTTTTGGAGATATCTCGGGATTCAGGTTCACGATTTTTGATAAAAATATTTTTCATTTCTGATGGTAAACATTAGAAATATAACTCATTTAATATGGACAGCCAAAATTTTGATCTTCTGAATGCAAGAATAAAAGCAATATTTTAGCCTTAAATCTGTGTTATGTAAACAAAGACTCGAGTCTTTTTATGTATACAAACAAACAAGTGAAATATTGATTTTGTAATATAAAGCATCTTAATTTTGCATAGTCAAAAATTTTAACTTTTAGATGACACATTTACCCCAAAAATCATATATGGCAAAGCATAAGGACTCCGTTTTGAGGTGATACTTTTGTACCCTAGGTTACATGCTGTATATGTTTATACTAGAAAGTTACAGAAAGGGTAGTAGGGTACAGTACAACTCATATGGAAAATGAAAGTACACATGATAGGTGACTGTATATGTAACCTAGGGTACAGTGGTTACATTCAGTAGGATGCAGCTGATGGGTCAATGGTCCCATGCCCACACCTCCATAGCTCTATATAACCAGGGGTACAGTGGATACATAGAGTGTCAGTAAGAAATGAGCTGTGATAATGTATAACCTTAATTCTTATGTGAACTCTTTAAACAATAGATTTTGATCATTAAAAGTGAAAAAGAAAAATTTGGGGGAGATCGTGGATCATGCAGTTCCTTATGTGCAGTGGACGGATCGCACATTCCTATCAAGGCCCCTAACTGGCCTAAGGAAAATACTAACGCTTACTATTACCGAAAAAAAGTTTAATTCAGTTGTTCTGTTATAGCAACATGTGATGCAAATCTCATTTACATATGTATGGACTGGTAATCCAGGGAGTACCCACGATGTCTCAGTGCTCAGATCAGCTGGTTTGTTTCCCCAAGGGTGTTATTTACTAGGAACTCTTACTCGTGACACCATTTAAAGATTATGGTAACTTATCCCGAGACCAACGCCTCTTCAATGTGTGTCACAGTAAGTCGAGACAGGTGATTGAAAGCAGGTTTGGTCTTCTAACAGTCCGATTTCGACGACTGCTTCGATTTGATGCTTCTGACATAAAACTGATTATCAACACAATTCTCTCAGCTTGTGTATTACACAACATGATCATCTGTATCAAGATGAATGAGGGACAATTAATTTGATCAGTTGGATATCGGAAATGATATCGATGGAGCTGATAATAATGTATGCGATAATGCAGACTATAGACCAAATGACTTCCAAATGAACGGTGTTCGACTTCGAAATGATAGCATGCGGCATCTTGTGCAAATAAATTAAGCCTTCGTGAAAGTGAAAGCCATTTGATATCTGTTTCAACTGCAAGTGCAAACTTGACCCCCCCCCCCCCCCGAAATTTAATGTGCATACCTGTATATGTACAAGAAAATTTCACAAAAAATAAAGTTTAAAAAATACACTTGAGTGAGTTGTACATGCATACATGTATAAATGATTTGACTTGAATGAGTTGTACATGCATAAATGATTTGTAAAAGGGACATATTTCTTTTATGTCACACAGCAAAAACATGTCACTGAAAACAAAACGAAAGAATCATACATTATTAAGAAATTTATGACAGTTTATCAATTAACTTGTTCAAGATTGCATTTTGGGCCTCTTGCATTTCTCGTAGCGTGTTCATGAATTTTTCATCCCTTTCTGTCAGAATATCTCTAAATTCTTCTGTCTTGCTTAAAATTCTTATTCTTTCTGGGGGTGTTGTTAGAGTTATCTTCCCCTTCCTCGTCTAAATTCTGCGAACCTCTGGCTGCTGTAGGACTTTAGTAAGATTTTCTGCCATTTCATTTTCTAGTGGGAAAGGCTTTGGTCTTTTGTTTCCTGTTTTGTTGGAGTCCTCTACAATCCCCTTTTCAGTGTGCAGAACGGCTCTCCCTTGCCTGTTCTCCTGTAATAGTTAAAATTGTTCCCTGTCTCTTCGCGGAGAGAAGTAGCAATCCCATCCCATACTGTCTTTTTGTTTCCACTAGTCTGTAGTAGATCTGCATTCTTCTTGTAGATGGAAAGAAGCTTTCTTGATTGGTATATACCCCCACTCTAGTCTTCCTTTCTTTTCTGTGTCATCGTTATCTTCGATCCAACCATTTGGAGAGTACTGTGGTGTATGGAGCGCCAAATTACCATAAACTCAAATATAATTGAAAATATCTTCAATTATTTGAAGATATCATCAATTCAATTATTGCTCTCTTTAACTGAATTAATGCGCGCATTAAATCAATTATTGCTCTCATCAAATGAATTAATGCGCGCTTCAATTCAATTATTGCTCTCATCAATTGAATTAATGCGCGCATCAATTGAATTAATGAGAGCAATAATTGATTTAATGCGCGCATTAATTCAATTATTGCTCTCTTCAATTCAATTGATGAGAGCATCAATTGAATTAATGAGAGCAATAATAGATTTGATGCGCGAATTAATTCAATTATTGCTCTCTTCAATTCAATTGATGAGAGCATTAATTTCGTAGAAATATTGCTCGCAATAATTGATTTAGAGCTCGGTATAAATAATTTGATGATCTCTTTAATTCAATTGAAAATATCTTTAATTATTTACAATGCTTTTGTATAAGAAATTATGCGCGCATCAATTCTTTTAAAAAGAGCAACAATTCAATTAAAGAGATCATTAATTCAATTGTGGATATGTTGAATTGAAGATATCTTTAATTATTTAGTTGCTCTC
This sequence comes from Ostrea edulis, assembly GCF_947568905.1. NCBI lineage: Eukaryota > Metazoa > Mollusca > Bivalvia > Ostreida > Ostreidae > Ostrea > Ostrea edulis. The sequence continues at coordinate 60,792,670 of NC_079164.1, forward strand.
TCTAAAAGAATTATTGCTCTCTTCAAATGAATTAAAGATATCATTAATTCAATTGAAGAGAGCAATAATTGAATTAATGCGCGCATTAAATCCATTATTGCTCTCATCAAATGAATTAATGCGCGCATCAATTCAATTATTGCTCTCATCAATTGATTTAATGCGCGCATTATATCAATTATTGCTCTCTTCAATTGAATTGTAGCGCGCATCAATTCAATTGTTGATATCATTAATTCATTTGAAGAGATCATTAATTCAATTAAAGCGTGCATCAATTCAGCAGAAGAATTAATGCTATCATCAATTCATTTAATGCGCGCAATAATTCAGAATTGAAGATACCATTAATTATTTGAAGAGATCTTTAATTAAATTGTTGCGCGCATCAAATGAAATGATGATATCTTCAAATAATTGAAGATATCTTCAATGATTTGAGTTTATGTTAATTTGGCGCTCCATAGTGGTGCACCTTTATTGTTGCTGCTAGTACTGGGTTCGTTGTTATTTGTTGTAGGTTTGGCAAAATTTAGAGAATATTTGGAGTCATTTTCATTCTTACTGCTAGTAAGTGGGTCCAGTGGTATTTGATGTGCATGATGATGTGGCAGGTTCACGGGCACTTGTTTCACACATGGGCCCGGCCCCTCCTTAATACTTCGACATTACTAAGGTATTCCAAGACAGTTGCCTTGTCTTCTTTTAGTTCAAAAATAATTCGAAATGGCCTTTTCGAAATCTTAAAATAAGAAAAGTTTATCTTAATCATTAATGATTTCTCTAGACCCGCCATATTGAACTTTAATAATGATGACATCACCTACCGAATTACCATCTTTTGATGACCTTATTTTAAACCGAAAGTATACCGATGGCGAACGTTGGTAGCCAACTGCTACCATTAATACCCATTTGCAGTTGTTGGTGACCAAACCTGCCGTCGGGCTCGCAATCTGGTAAACCCTGAACGCACCTATTATCACTAGGCCTATAACGGACTTCTGCTTTACTTTTCATGTTGGGGGGGGGGGGGGGCACATTAATTTTGTATTCTAATTTGATTTAACTTATGTACATTAAGTGATTCCTATTGACTATGCACAGTATATCATATCATTAACTTGTAAATTTTATTTTTCATCTATCTTTTGGATAATCACTCTTTTATGATTTATGTATATGAACTTTGTATGCCCTCTGGGCCGAAAATTGGAAATAAATTACTTACTTACATTTGTTTAATTAATCAGAATAGTGAATTATTGATACATTTCCTTGTTTTACTTATTATATTTGGAAAAATGTTATTCAAAGAAGAGTTACTGCCCATAATTTTGTGCTCTTCATAAAGGAAGGTTTATTATGATACAACAAGTTATTATGGCGTGAAGCAAAGTTAAAAGCTTGTCTGACTAAAGCCAACCCCTGCTAATTCACTTCAGAATTAGTAGGGGCTCCTACTAATTCACTTCAGAATTAGTAGGGGCTCCTACTAATTCACTTCAGAATTAGTAGGGGCTGGATTTAGTCAGACTGGGCCTAAACCTATCCCAGGGGGCATGATTTTTACAAACTTTATTCTGCACTATGTCTGGAAACATTCATATAAATGTAAATTAACTTCTCTGGCCCGATGGTTCTTGTGAGATTTTAAAGCAATACAAGCTGTAACTGACGGTAAATATATTGAAAAATAAAAGAACAAATATTGAACATATTTGTGATTAGAAACTTACAACTTAATAGAATCAGAGTGAATATGAAGCAATAAACCCGTCAAATCAGCAAAAATGCCGATTCATGAATCATTGTCATCCTGTCAGTAATTCCTATTCGTAATCTCCGATGTGCATTGACTTCGGAGGTCACCAATTCGGGGGGGGGGGGGGGGGGGGGGGGGCGAAAGAGAGGCACTGAGCACGTGTCTGATTTGTAAACAATTTAACATGCCAATTTTATAGAAAATTCACTATCAAAATTTCATTTTAGTTGCACACATGCGTACTTATTACTTTCTTACACTTAGTACTTCTTGCCATTCATGAAACGATGTAATATTTTAAACAAACAGAACGTGTAGTTACTCACGTCAGTTTCCATATTTGTATTTGACGTCGGTCTCAGCAACTCGAGTATGTTCGGCAATCATCGTTCCCATGTCCGTATACGACGCAATGGCGGTTTATACGAAACGCTCATTGTAGGTATGCTCTCAAACAATATTCCTTTGTTTATTTTGCTGAATTTTTCTTCAGATCTTAGGGATTATATCAGTTATATATACTGATAGGAGTTAATTGATGCATAATTGGATAGTTGAACAAATGCCTCCAGTTACAGCTTTTATTGTTTCTCTATACAGAATTGTGGCCCTACCCTTCCACCGTATGATTTAGAATATTTTAAGGTGGGTCCTTAGTCCTGGATTTTGAGGGTTTAGGTAGCATTTTTTGGTTTGGAATCAATAAATTAACATTCAGAGTAATGAAAAAAGGCAAAACAGTTAAGGATTTCCATAAATTATTAATTTTCATTACATACACCACTAAAGTCATGTACCCCTATGTAGATTTTTATGAAATTCATTGGAAACAGTTATTTGTTTTTATTTTAATATAAAAACAACAAAATATTTTTTGAATTGCATTTATTTATCGGGAAACATGTCAATAACTAAAACACATGTCATTTTCAATATGTTCATCAAGTTTTAGAATAATATGTGCAAAATTATTGAATTAGCGTTATTCTCCAAAATGTTAAAAAACAAACAAATGTGGACGCACTTTCCTTATAGCATGGTTTACATGTCATTTTTTCTGTTTATATTAGTAGAGTTACATCTGTTATAGTTATTCATGGGAAAAAATCCATACCTTCCTTAATAATTTCAAATCTATAGCTTCCAGATTATGTATACCCCCATCAAAAACTGAAGTATGGCACCATACAGCTGAGCTATTTAAAATCATTTGGGATTAAAATTTTATGTAATTTCATGAAAAGACACAGATGATGATTCCTTATCACCTTGGTAAAATGTTTGTCAAAAATAAAGGAAATCTATTGCATTATGGACTTCATAAATAATTTAATGAGAACAGAGTTATTGTCCTTGGATTCAATATTTTGAAACATATCATTGACTATTCAAATATAACTAAGACTTTTGGCATATTTTATGGCTAACAAGATTTTTTACAATAACTATTGAAAAAGATTCCAACAAAGTTTATCTTCCTGTCATTAAATCATTGATTTTGCAAAATCCAATGATGTCACAGGAGTGTGGAACTAATTAAAGGGGCGTTTTTAGTCAATTTGATGCATGCCGGGACTCTCCCTCTCTCTGTCATGTGGTGTTCCGACTTCTTCGCCCATCTTCATTGAGGAGAAAAAATATTCATGTGTAGCGGTCAGCCGGTTCCGATCGCCGGTGGCCAGATAGCTCAGTTGGTAGAGCACCTGACTAGAGATTTAGGGGACCCGGGTTCGAATCCCGGTCTGGTCCGTTGCATTTTCAAAACAACGATTAATAAAATCCTAAGAACAATTTGCTTAGACCCAATTTTAAGTTGACACCCCCAAATTGTAAGCTGCCTGCCAATCAAACATTTAACAATAGATCTCAGGTGGAGTGACATCTGCAGACAATGTGGTCTGGGGCTACCCCAGAGAGATGTTTTGATAACAATAACAGCCAGTATCTACAGGCATTCTTTAGATCTTGAGGAAGCCCAGTATACCTGAGTTTTGATAGCAATGACCTGTCCACATCTGCTATTTTCTTGTAATTCAATTGTTTTTAAAAAGGCCCCTGAACAATGCAATTTCAATATAATTGTAATTTCCCCCCTCTATATACCTGTACATGTATTATAAATTACACAATCAGAAATCAAACAATAATTTGCACAATAAGTTTTAAAACTTGTAACCTATTGAAATAATTTATGTCATCAATTTATGATACCTCTATATTTATAACAGAAATTATTCATTGAGTCAATGACAGAGAGAGAGAAAGAGGGGTGGGTGTAGAATGTGTCAGCTACCCTTAGGAATACAACCATTATTCAAACACTATGACCACAGAAACTCTGCAGAGGTCCCTGAGTATATCAAAACTATAAAAAAGCATGGACAGGTAGATTTCTGCCATGTTCTGTCTCTGTGTATTTCTTTGAGTGCCATGGGATATAGCAATTAACACCTTGGTAGACCCTGGCCACTCCAGGTAAATAACATCTGTTTAGATTAGGCTCCGCCTACATTTTCACTGACCGTACGGTCATGAGATGGGTCTTTAAAGACTTGAAGGATACATGGATGAACATTTATCCGGGAAACAATCGAACTTGTTCTGAATAATACTAGTTAATTTTCTTCCGGTGAAATGCCAGCATGGCGTCCAATGCAGATAATGCTGGAGACGAAAAACCGGGTATGTAACATTTTCTTTTCCATTGAAACTTTGGTTTTTTTAACGCAGATATTTATTTTACGAACTGTCAGAACTTTTACACAGTCATATCATTTCGAGAACATCCAAATAATCTCAACGAAATATTAGAATTTATTTCATGTTTACATTCGTTTTAAATCATGTGTATAATAATATGATATTCAATATTGTTACTTTCTTAAAAATATAATACCACCAGTGTGTATTTATGTGAGGTACATAAACATCTAATGGTTAATTTATTTTGGTAAAACATGTAAAATAGAAATCATGCTTATATTGATATTCCAGTATTCTCCCTTTGTTGGAGTTGTAAACACACACTGTACGCGCGTGAAACACTTCAGAAAGCTTGTTCAAACAAGACTAGTCGCGAAGGTCAACAATAGAGATCTAGTTAGTAATTATCCTCGAGGATTGAAGGGTTAGGCCTATTTGAAATAGAAAAACTAGAACATCTAGAGATTAAGAATGAGTGTCTGTGTTTGTAAGTATGATTTCATAATTAAACATTGCAATTTAACGTTTTAATAACATGAACATATTTATGATTTAAAACATGTCAGTAGTCAAAATAATTCAACTCATATTCTGATATCATGTAGTTCAATGTTTACAGTTATAATGATTTAATATTGAAATTATGAACTAAAATTATACTAATCTAAAAGTATACTGAATTTGATGAATTGATAGGATCAATCTATACAGTGAAATGTTTTTTTTTCTGCTGTATTAGTCAAAGTATGCATACCGAACTAAAACTTAAAGAAACAATGACATTTCTCCCAAGTTTCAGGAAATGTCCCTGTGTTTTTGAATTATTTCCAACAAAATCATGATATTTCAATTAAAATAAGCATTTATGAAATTTAAATTTTGATATTTCTGACAAAGACATGATATCACAAGCCATTTCATCAAAAGTGGCTTGAATGGGGAAAAAATGCAGTGATGAGTACTGGTGCATTATATAGGCCTAAAAAGACATGGAAGGGAATTAGTGTGTACTGTGTGTAATGACTAGTGATGAAACGATTGTCGCTGACAATCGATTTTCGATCGTTTTAAGCTCTTCAATTCCGATAATCGATTTCAAAGATTTCAGTAATTTTGAACCTCTTACTAAAGATGTGCCACCACTCGATCCTTTTCGGGAACTATCGGATGACGAAATCAGTGTTTTCCCTAAGAACCGGCCGCCGGCCAAATTGACCGTTTCAAACGATTTTCTGGCCGGTTCAAATATAAAAAAAAATCAAAAAATAATATGTTGTCAATTTCAGTGATGTTGATTTACACGATCAATCTTTGCAAAGAAAGTATGCGGAAGCAATTGGTTGACTATAAATATCTTTCATATTTCTTCCTTGTTTATGTTTTTATCGAGAGCTTTTTGAAACGGCGATTTTGATTGGACGATATTTTAAACTCTCACCTTGCGCGTGAGAAGCACATGGCAGTGAAAAATAATGAAGTGGCGAACGAATACATTAGGGCTGTTCCAGAAATGATCAAATGGGGGGGTCGGGCGGCAAATGAATTTTTTTTTGTGTGGGTGGTCATATTTTTTCATATTTTATTTGGTCCGTGGTTGGACTGTTAAAAAAATATTTATTATGGGTAGTGGGTAGTTTCTATTGTTTTATTTTGTGCCACGTGGGTGTTGAGTTTTCAGAATATTTTTATTGTCGCTCTTGTCGTGCTGGTTACAAAACGTCGGAGGGAAAATTGAAAACGTGCTTTCGAAATGCTGCTTTCGAAAGTAACAAAGAACTATTAGAGTTGTCGCTCTTTGCAGCGCATAACTTTCCATTACGACACTCTTCAAATTAGAGGCGCGTTTAGTAGGGTCCCTTTGGACGTGATGGCGGCGAACTCTGTTCTGTAGATTATTACAGTTTACAGTGCATCGATTTTGGGAATATTTTGAAACCAATAGGTATTCCGTTTTCTAATAAAAATAGGCAAACGTTAGTTGATTTATACGAGGGTACCGATGCGTTATATTTATCAGTCAGTGTGATGGTGATATAGAGGCCTCCGGGCGCGGGCTCCATTAGAAGACGAACGATTCGTGGATCGTTTGGACTCCTGATCTTTCCAACATTCCCGCCATAGATGCCTTTGATTGTTGATGTGACATCGTTTCTTCAGAACTACTGTGATACAATGTCGCACAGGCATTACCGCGTCATTGACTAGAATGTTTGTCCCGAAAACCTCGCGAGATTTGTACCGTTTTCATTTTTAAAAATATTTTTGTAGTGGGTCTGGTTAGTTTTTTTTTTTTAGATGGGTCATTGTAAAATGAGTTTATCAATTTGATGGGTCATGGGGTAATTTTTTATTTTTTTTTATGGGTGCTTGGTATATACAAAAGGTGCCTCCCGACCCCCCCCCCCCCCCCCTCATGTATTTATTTCTGGAATAGCCCTTACATGATTTCTTCCAGTCAAAACATCGGAAAGGTGTGTATTTAACACCACTGTGACTAACTTGTCCGAAGTAAAAATGTTCAACCCTTTGGTATATATTTAAAAATGTAGGTTAAAAAGTGGCATATGAACAAGGGTCATTTTGCCCCCTGAAATGCCTCAGAATGCAGGATTTTGCGTCTAATTTTCCAAAATTTCATGGGGGGAATCCCCATACCCCCCTCCCCCGGCCTGTTACAATTCTAAATGGGCCTGTTCAAATGAAATGAATGGAAAACACTGCGAAATAAAGAAACTGATTGGTGAACTACATATGAAATCATGCGAATGGGACATTTTACCAACCAGTGTTCTAAAATCGCATTTACAGGAATTGTTACCACCTATAATTAAACTTGTGAATTTATCACTGAGGCAGGGTGTTTTCCCATCAACATGGAAACAAGCTATCGTTAGGCCTTTGTTAAAGAAGATGGGTCTTGAACTGGAATATGCGAACTATAGACCAGTTAGTAATTTGCCGTTTCTGTCAAAACTTATTGAAAAAGCCGCGCTCTACAGACTAAACCAGCATGTTAACGACCATGAACTCCTTCCAAAAAACCAGTCTGCATATCGCCGTTTTTATTCTTGCGAATCCGCTCTGTTGAGACTCGTGAATGACTTGTTCGATGCAATGGAGAAACGGAAAGTTACGGCTCTCATAGCGATCGATCTCAGTGCCGCGTTTGATACAGTGGATCCTCAAATACTTATTGATGTGCTCAAAAAACAATACGGTGTTACTGACTCGGCTTTGACTTGGGTCGATTCATACGTATGGCCGCGTAGTTGCCGAATGTGCATTAATTCTACGTCATCATCACTGCGTCAGTTACAATGTGATGTTCCGCAGGGGAGCTGCTTAGGTCCATGGTTGTACCTTACGTATGCGGGTACATTGTTCGACGTTATTCCTCCGACATTTTCAGTCTATGGATTTGCGGATGATCATACTGCAAATAAACGGTTTGACCCTACCTCCATTCACAACGAAACCAAAGCCATCTGAGAACTTGAAAAATGTGCTGAAATCAATAACGATTGGATGAATGCAAATAAACTGAAAATGAACACATCAAAGATAGTGATGTACCGATTATCGCCGACTTTCGAATGTCGGTCACTATAACTGAAACGATGTGAATAATTGATTGCCATTTTGAAAATCGAAAATCGCCGACATCAGTAATTTTTTTAAAAAATAATACAAATATTCCTGCCGCGACTTAACTAAAATCCAAAATGGCTGACGAAGCTGAATCATCCGATAAAATTGAATATTGTTTTAATGTCCCTCTTGAGAATCTTTCACTCATATGGAGACATCACCATTGCCAGTGAAGGGCTGCAAAATTTAGGCCTATGCTCGGCGCCTACAGTCTTTGAGCAGGGAGGGATCTTTATCGAGCCACACCTGCTGTGACACGGCCCGGGGCCTCGGATTTTGCCTCTTAATACAACAAGCAAGGGGTATTGAGGCTCTATTCTATACCGGATCCCATAAGAACAACAACAAAAGTCGAGAGATCTATCCCTATTCCGGGAAAACAAAATCGAAAGTATGGGATTATTAACTTTAAATGTCTAATGAGTTTAGACGTCTCCATATGAGTGAAAAATTCCCGAGAGAGACGTTAAACAAGATACAATCAATCAAATGATTTTATTCTAATTAACTTAATATTTAGGGTAAAAAATAAAGTAAATTTAATATATTTATGCCATAAATTTTAAATGAATAAAATTCGATTATTTTTCGATTAATCAGTCGAAAAGGTGCATCCAATTAATCCGATCATCGATTAATAATTTTTTTCCTGATTGCCCATCACTAATCAAAGACCGAATTCATTTTTTTTGGCAGCAGGAGGCAACTGGGTAAATGTAGCACAAAAGTTTTAACATTAATGGTGATGAAATTGAACCAGAACATTATATAAGATACTTAGGTGCATATTTGGATGAAAATCTCAATTTTAAGGAACATATAAAAGGGAAATGCCGAACAGCTATGATCAATTATCTTAGGATTAAAAGTATTCGCAAATATTTGACAAAGGAAGCTACAGAAATTTTGGTTTTATCTTTAGTAATTTCTCATTTGGACTATTGTAATGTGATTTTATATTGCATAGCACAAACTGAAATATGTAAAATGCAAAGAATCCAAACTGATATTAAATCATAAGAAATTTGACAGCTCTAGGGATACTCTCATTGACCTACATTGGTTACCTATCGATTCTAGAATATCATTTAAATTATTGACCTTCATGTATAAGTGTCATGTGGGCGAAGCGCCATTATATTTAACAGAACTTTTAACGAAATAGGTACCAAATAAAAAGTTGTGCTCCGCTCAATCTTCTGAGAGTTGCTACATTGTTCCTTTTAACAGGCGTAAAACTTTCAGTGATAGAAGTTTCGGAATCATTGGTCCGAGACTGTGGAACAGTTAACCGGCTGAAATAAGACAGTCCAAATCTTTACATACTTTTAAAGCCAAATTGAAAACACATTTGTTTAGAGAGTTTTAATGTACATGTTTTTAGTTTAGTATATGTAGAGTGTGTTTGCATGTATATGATTATTGTTTATTCTTTTAAAAAGATTTTTATATTATACATGTACAACGCCATTGAATACTTTGTGTAAAATTAGGCGTTAAATCAAATAAAAACAGTTTCAGTTTAATCGATTGTCGCCTGCACACTAATTAATATCTAATCCGAGATTCATCTGACCGTTAATCCCGCTTTCATTGATAGAATTACAGTTGAAAAACTTTTGTTGTTGAAAAACTGCAGGTATAGGGAGTTTGAGAGATACTGGCAAAATATTTATGATAAATTATGATTGTATTAGTGTATTAAAAAGTTGTGGTTTTTTTTTAACCTAAGATTGTGTTCCATGCTCCACTTTGTTTTATGTGTTCTTTCTTTCTCTTTCTTTATATTTTAATATGAAAATGTCTTTTGCATAAGAATATTGATGGTGTTATTGTGTAGTTAAATTACATATATGTATATAATGTAAAAGTCAAATAAAAAATCAAACAATAAAAAAAAAAATCCCGCTTTTATATCGAGACATGAGCGGGGAAGAGTCAGAGTGGACTCCACATTGAAAAGTGGGAATTCAGTGACACCAGTTAGGGTGTATGTTGTGTGTATCCATAAAACTAAATAGAAATAACCCCAGAAATAATAATTTAACATTTATTAGGCCAATTCAACTTAATTAGTAGATTATCATCCAGGGTCACCAAAAAGTATGGGGCGGGTGGGAGGATTTTATTTTTTAATATTTATTTTCTGAGAAAAATAATGACAAACAAGTTTTTGTCAACAGAAGTGCATCATTTAATGCCAGATGGATATCAATCTATGCTTATTTCACAGATGAATTCCAGGTTAAGCTTTAATTACAAACACAGAAGGATACCAAACTTCTTCAAGATATGAAGAACATTTATCCCTTCCTTTCACTTATGCCCGTAAGAACGTAAGGAATTTCTATTTTCTTCACGTGGTTTTTCACGTTGCTATACCGGAAATGTAAACAAGAAGTGTAAATACTGGAGTCGGAAATGAAAATTTTCCAGAAATCGCAAGTTTTGCAAAATAAAAAAATTCCAGGTGAGCCGATTTTTGAGGGGCGGGCGGGGATGATAATCTATCAGTTGAATTGGCCTTAACTACTGTACGTGTAAATACCGATTATGACTGATTATTGATTATGAAATTTTTCCGATTTTTCAACACTAGTAATGACTAATCTTCATATACGACTCGTAAAATTGGTGGGGGTTTCAAAATATCCGCCTCACTCCATATGAAATATACTGACTGAGTAATAGGTCATCTACACATGTCACTTTGTAACTAAAAATGGGCTAAAACATTCATCTGTTTATATCATTGCTACCAATATGTTACAGATGGAATAGAAGCAATGGAATTTGCTTTTGCTGAAGAGGACTTGGCCATCTCCAGGTAAATACATTTATATGATGTAAACGCAGGTATTAAGGAGATATACTACATCATCTTAATGGTTTACTTCCTTATCAAACATGAATGAAAATGTAAATTTAGCAATATTTGTGTATTTCTTTTAGATTTAATTGCATTGCTGAGTAGCTCAGTAGGTTAGAGTGTCAACTGCTGAACTGTAGATTGCAGGTTCAAGCACAGCAAGGGTTCTAAAAAAAAATTCAGATTGCTTTCTACTAAAACTGCATTTTTGACTAAATAATTTAAATTAGAAAGTTTTCAATTTGAAAATGTTGTACATATCCTCCACTTTTCATTCATATCAAAGTTCTCTGGTGTAGTATTCCCGATCCTTAAACGAAAAAATTATTCAATACAAAATCAATCATGTAATTACTTAAAGTGAATAATTTTAACTTTCTTAAATGGTTTGTTTTACAGTTCCAATGCCATAGATACTAAGTTTGACGAGGCTGTGGGTCATATTGAAGATATCATAATGGGTATGTGTGATGTCCTAGTGTGTATTTTATATAATGGGTGTGTGTGATGTCCTAGTGTGTATTTTATATTTTATATAATGGGTATGTGTGATGTTCTAGTGTGTATTTTATATAATGGGTGTGTGTGATGTCCTAGTGTGTATTTTATATAATGGGTATGTGTGATGTCCTAGTGTGTATTTTAACAAATCTTTATATTGTCATAGGTAGCACTGTTACAGTATATTTGTTTTCCCTGGTATTAGCTCCAGGTCAGCAAGTCTTGTAGAAAATGCTATGGCTATAAATTTATATATATATACTTGTATGTGTGAAAATTTTGCTATATAATCAAAACTGATTTATTCAAAACAAAAGTTAATATATCATCTTAATATTCTGTTTGCAGAAGATGAATTTCAGACTTTACAGAATAATTTTATGGAAAAGTATTACCTTGAATTTGAGGACACAGAAGAAAACAAATTCTGTTACACAGATATACACAGAGAATATGTAAGTTTGGCTTAAAGTGCAGGTTGAGACTGAATGGATGAATGTTACTATTGTACCAGAGAAGTTTATAAATCAAACAATTGTTGGAGATGGAAATATGTTGTGGTTGTACTGGAACAGTTCTTCTTTGAATTTAAACAGATAGAGCTGATAGAAAAATATCTTGAAGAAGAATTGTCCAAAAGGATAGAAAATTTTTCCATGGGAGAGTTTACCAAAGTGATTATGTAGGTATTTTGTGATTATTATTAGCTCACCTGAGCTGAAAGCTCAAATGAGCTTTTCTGATCGCTTTTGTCTGCCGTCTGTAAGCAAAGGACTACATAAAATTAACAAAACTGACTTGAAGCAGGTCAGGGACCTGAGAGTATGGGAGAGATTTGGCTCGCCAGTTTACAAAAGGGAAAACAGTGTAAGAAACATTCGATAAGACAAAAATTATTTGCAAGTTGTGCGATGCCCACATGAAATATAATGGAACTGAGTGATATTTTTTCTGTTTTGTTTTAAACTGAATAAATTTGAAATCCTTTTTTCTAGTTGGCCGGGTAGCACAACATACAAACAGATTATAGAATGGTGGGCGGGCGTCCCTGTTATACAGTATCTACTTTGTGTAATCAACTCCTCTCACACCTCTAACTTGACGTTCCTCAAACTTTGTACTGTTGTTATGGATACATTGAAGATGTGCATGTGCCTTTCTGAAAGTGATCAGACATTTTTCAAAAAATTTACATGTACAGTGAAACTTCCCCAAACTGGTCCCTTAGAAAACCGGTTCTCCCTGCATATCGGCCGATTTTCAAAGTCCCGGCAGAAATCTTACCATTTCCCTACAAAGAAAGTCTTACAAAACTGACCACCTCTGAAAACCGGACATGGAAACTTTTTAAAGTACATGTGTTAACAAACATGTGTAATTTACCCTTATAATACTGCCCTCTTTTTAAAGATGAGAAAATTTTGGCCAGAGGGTGTTGATCACCCAAGTGTGCAAATGGACTGACCTACTGACCAGGTGGGAAATTATCAACTGGAGGTGTGAAAAACACCTGTGGCTGCTATAATTTCTATTGTTTACCTGTGCTGTCAAGGGTGTTAAGCGACACTTGACCAATCCAAGTAACCCCTCCAAATTCTGTACAGAGTATAAAAAACAGTTCAGAACATATTGAATGAATACAGTGTCAAACACCATATTTTTGCACCATACTGTTGTGTGGATATAAGCGGTTGTTAATTAAGAACAAAGCCATGACTGTTAATGATAATCATAAAAAGATAAATTGATTTTCTTGATTTCCATAGATTTTTCTGTACTTTTCAAAAATTTGTTAATGATATAAGCGATGGATGTAAACATAGTTTTTATAGGTAAGAGGAATATTTCTTGTAATAATTACCGGTAGGTACAAGGGGACTAATTTGATCTCCACCGATAATTGATTATAGATCACTGAATCAAAGTGAACAGTACATACTTAGTGAAAATTGAGATAAAACATAAAATTCTTTGTAAACTGGCCACTCCTCTACACCGGCCGTATTTTCTAGTCCAAGAGCTGGCCGTTTAGAGAAGTTTCACTGTAATATTTTGAAATTGAAAAGTTTCAAATTTACCTTATTCAGTTTAAAAATGCAGCTTTACATGTAATACATGTATAAAGTTATCTTTAAAAAATTCAAAATCCCTGCTGGACTCAAACCTGAGATCTACAGACCAGCTGTCAGCACGTTAACTGGTGATTAGACTTAAAATGAATACACACATATTGCTGATTTTAAATTTTCATTCATATTTTATAAGGAAGTCAGCCATTATGACAATGTGGTATACCACTTTAAAATTGTGTCCTTTTTTTAAGGGAACGCAAAAATGAGCTTGAGGGTGAAATCTTTGAGATGCTGCTTACCTTTAGTGACTTTGTAGCTTTCAAGGAAATGTTCCTGGACTACAGAGCTGTAAGTTTCAATCAATGTTTCTCAGTTTCAAATGTTCAATTTTCTTATCTTTCAGAAATTGTATTCATATGCAGTAAAACAATTATCAAGATATAATGAACAGAGATGATTACATTGATATAAAAGCAGTTCATTTAATAATCAGATTTTTTATTACTTTGGTATACCCAATCATTATTACATGTACTTTAAGGATGTTTGCAATTACTTTTTATACGCCTGTCTTTAAACGGGACATATCAATTATGGTACAGCGATGTCTGTACATCCGTCTGTTCGAAGTTTTCCGTTTCCATTTTCATCTCAAGCTGAGCTTCTTTGTAGGTCACTCTAGATCCATTTTTGCTAGCCTAGGGTTTAGGATCATAAAACCTTGGCAAGCAAAGATGCTCTAGATCATGTTGCAATTTTGATCCATTTCAACCTCTTTTGCAGGAGTTTTGCCCCTTTATTTGAAAGTTAATGTTATATGGAGGATACATAATTTGACTAACTTTTCCCACAATTCTCAAGTGAGGACCATCTTGTTTTACGTAGAATATTTGTACTTAGTATGGCCATTGAAGATGTGCATGTGGCAAAGATTTTGATTTTCTTAATTTTTTTTTAAAAATTGTTGAACTAGAAAAAAAATGTTGAGCTTAGTCAGTTTTGAGGAAATACATTTTATTATGAAGTGTTACTTAAAGTAGAGGTACATGGTTTGTCCTTTGAACTCCTCTCACAGTTTTAATGTGAGAGCCTTTGTAAACAACTTGAAGATTTGCATACAATTTTCTAATTTTCTTTGACATTTGAAATATTTACAGGTTGTTGAACTTGGTCAAAATTTTGGGAAATTTTTTTCACACGTTTGTCTGTCTACCTCCTGTCACAATTTTTAAGCTAGGACCTTTTATTCATACTATGCAAAGAAAGTATCTCACAGCCTGATGATGGCTGATACTACCTCCAATAAACACCCTACATAAGCTTGTCATGGGCGTATTATGTACTGTTCCCGGTACTCTTGTTGACATCGTCTCTCGTTCTCTGCTAGTTTACAGTTTTACACAGTGATTGTTTACAGATACATTTTTTTTTTAAATTTAAAAAATCCTTTTGATCAGGAGAAAGAAGGTCGTAACGTAGACCTGAGTATGGGAATCACTGTCACCTCCCTGCAGGGTGGTCCAGACGACGAGGACGATGACATGGAGGACCACGATATGCACTTCCCTGGAGGCTTATCATTAACAGGACATTCGTTTGCCCCACATCACTGATACTTGCAGTCTTTTAGATCTCTTTTTAAATTTTAAATTATGTTGCCAACATGTGTCAGTATCAAAGTTTATCCAATTCACAATTCTGTACCTCTACCTCCGTCCAATGTTATGTAAAGTTTTTATTTTAAAGCAGCCCCCCCCCCCCCCCCCCTCAAATTGTTGCTTTTAAACAATTGATGTATCTATTCTACACAGTGCATGTTTAATTACGAATTCTGTGTGCACTTCAGCAAGGTACATGTGCATATTCCAGTTAATTTGGCATTGCTTGTAATAGTCTGTGCTAAATAGTGTTTGTATTGTAAAAGTGAAGATTTCATATGTTGTACTTTACATTGCACCAAACTTGTAACATTTTGTAGAATCTTAAAAGTTTAAAATGTGTTCAGACAAATATTGCTTTGTAATAGAAAATATCCGCACATGAAATCAGTGGATTATCAGGTGCAATCAATTTTATGAATACCAACCAAATACAATGTATAATGAAATGCAACTTTGTCCCTTTTACCCTATGAAATGTTGTATTTATTCAAAGGTGATATCCGTCCGGACATATATAGTGTATTGCATAGAAATATAAATGTTTATTGGTCCCTCACCAAAAATGTTTGAAATTCTTACAATGAAATTTATAACTAACATTGGTTAGTGCACTGTTTATATTTCTTTTAGTTTCACAACCCTTTTAAAAATGGTGGAACTACAATCAGCATGTGCTGTCAAAAAAGACAGTGCTTGGGTGCTTTGTAATGAAGCCACACAGTGGCAGTATTTGATACATGTTTAATGGAGAGAAACTGAGAGCTCTTCTTGTCTGAAGTTGTAAAATCTGTTGTTGGAAATGATTTTGTTGTATGAAATATGTATTTCTTTATGCACAAAAATTGTTATCTTTGTACATCAAAAAGTAGCTTATATACAAATTTTCCATTTATTCTTATCAGTTATTTACTGCTTTTGAAAAAAAAAATTGTGTTGCAGAAAGGAAGAGATGATAATACTAGATTCTGTATGAGAGAGAATTTGTGAAAGATTTGAATGATGAGAAATGGAGATGATGCTTTGTGTGTGTGTGTGAACACTGTTTGTTTCTTTGGAAAAAAAAGTATTTATTTATATTGGAAACTGTCTTGATATTAAAAACATCACATCTATAAATTGTACTGAATTTATGTTTTCAACCTCCATTCCATATTGTTGACACAGCACTGCAGTCAGAATGGGTATACAGAATTTTTCTTTTTTTTTTTGAGTGGGTTTTACACTAGTAATATATATTTATATAAAAATAAGTTGTCATCATAATATTTACCATATATACCGGGGATAGTTTGAAAAGTCCAGGAAAGTCTCAAGCATGACATTGGATTTTTCCTTGCATGTACAGAATTAAAAGTTTTTCTAACTATTATGAACTTGAAAGGGAATTCATGACAGCATTATACACAGGAATTCATGACAGCATTATACACAGGAATTCATGACAGCATTATACACAGGGATGACACCAGAATACCCATTGTCCTCTATATTCTGGAGGAATTCTATGTAGGTCTGAGGAATGTGGTTCTGCTGAGCTCCCTTCACTAATACATCTTTGTAGTGTGGAGATGGCCGGTTGTCAAATTTGTCGGTGATGTAGGATTTCTGCATGACATAGGTTCGACAGTCGCTGTACGTCTTGTTGTCAGGAGTTATAATGTCCACACTTATGGCATCATATATTCCTTCTTGTCTGAAAATTAATGACATTTGTCACAGAGCATATGCATTCTCCTTAATATATGTACAGTGAACTATAGAATTTTTCAAAATATCTGCAAGATTTAGGTTGAGTTGAGTTACAATATTTATGGTACACCACCGTAAAATCAAAGCTTTAAGAAACATCTGCATTTTCTGACTCGGAGGAAATGTATAGTCAAATGTGGTTATACACATTTATAATAAACTAAATCAATGTTTCAACAAAGTAAATTTTCTTTCCTGTGAGTAAAATGAAAAAGGATGAGAAGTTTCTGAATGTCCCTGGTGCTTCGAAATTCCGTTAACGTCATACCACATAGGGGATCATATGAGATGTGTGTTGTGCATGTCCAAATCGGTGTTAGACATGTAATAATATGATGATGGAAAAAACATACTTTGATAATGTGCTCAGTAATGATGTTTGACTATTTCTGCATAATAAATGGTGGAAGTGTTTAGGTTTTCTACTTATTGTTTTCTTATAGTGAATTTTAGAATTCACTTTATTCAGCGTCTCATATGATCCCGGAAGTGTTATGACTTAACAGAATCCCCCAACTAAACGAGTCTTACCTTGGTTATTAAAAGCGAAGTTTGGTAGGGATTCTGTGAGTCATATAATCACTAAAGGGATCAGATGCCCACCGCTTGGGTCTGAGGATTAATTTCCCTCCCTGATTCCTTTTTATTGGTGGTGACTTCATACTTGTGTCACTTTGATTGGATGCTTAAACACTAATTTGGACATGTGCAACACGCATCTTATCTGATCCCTTCAGTGGTTATATGACTTACAGAATCCCTACCAAACTTCACCTTTAATAACCAAGGTAAGACTCGTTTAGTTGGGGGATTAACCATGATAACCGGAATTTACCGCATAAAGATCATAAAACCTTGACTGAATGATTAATAAACCTGGAATCAAGATGTAACAATGTGGTATGAGCAGGAATTGTAACTGTTTTTAGAGAGTGTACAATATATACCTGTCCAGACTAGCTTTATCCCTTTCATCCAGCTGCCATATAACTCCCCATACTGAACCCTCAGGGTGGGGTTCAATGGTTGCAGCAGCCCCACGCCAGCGCGACTTTTGTGGGTCAGCAGGGGATTTGAAAATCAGTCTAAAATTCTGTAAAATTTCAGAATATTAGATGGTATTGCAAAGAAGTAAAATGTAATTGAAGCTACATCAGTATCATGTTACACAGTTTGAAGCTACATCAGTATCATGTTACACAGTTTGAAGCTACATCAGTATCATGTTACACAGTTTGAAGCTACATCAGTATCATGTTACACAGTTTGAAGCTACATCAGTATCATGTTACACGGTTTTAAGGTAGCTTCACCTTCGTGTGACTTGTCAATATCAATTGTTACAGTAATTATTCATTCTAGAAATAAATTAGCGCTGCGCGGCTTTTGTTTCTCTTTTGACTTCGTACTAAATCGATTAATGAATTTGTGATGAATTCAGCTGTGGGTCATCGTCAGGTGAGAGATGTGGCCCACGCGCCTCTTGTTAAGACAGATGTGAGATACGCGCCTCTTGTTAGACAGATGTGAGACGTGGCCCACGCGCCTCTTGTTAACTAGTCAGAGGAGATGCATGACCCACGCGCCCCTTGTTAACTAGTCAGATGAGATACACGGCCCACGCGCCTCTTGTTAACTAGTCAGATGAGATACACGGCCCACGCGCCTCTTGTTAATCAGGTGAGAGACGTGGCCCACGCGCCTTTTGTTAGTCAGGTGTCTCACGCACCTCTTGTTAAAGACAGCAAACGTGAATTACTTTGAACTTGACCAAATTCAGAGGTGAAAAATGTCTAACCATACAAATTTATCAGCCATTGATACAATGATTACGGCACACCTGTAATTTTCCTACGTCTTGGAATTCAGCTGATGGATTCTGTAGAGTCAATCGCTGACGTAGCAGATTGCTCCCATAAGCGAAGTAGAAAAAAGTTCTTTCCATTCTGCCAGTACCTAAAATATGAAAAGTACACCGCTGTATGTATGATTGAAAACAAATACATATTTTTCCTCTTTCTAAACATCATCCGTTTCCGATCAGATCACTTGATTAGGTCATCCATTCATGTCTCTTATAATGAGAAAATATGTGGGTGCCCATTCTCAGTGGCAGACTTAGAGGGGGCCGGTCCATTTTGAAATACACATATTCTTTAATCTAAAAACCTTTGAAATACTGATCCTTAAATTAAAATTTTCAGAGACAAGTCCCACAATCCGCCTATAGAGACCATATACCATTATGCTTCCTGTAAACTAATTAAGATTTTTCTGAGGACAAGCCCATGAAATACCTCAGGTTGTAGGTGTCAACGCTACTCGAATTCACCATTCTAAATTTTCCATTTTACTCCTTATAATTTTTTTTAAAACTCAGTACAACCCCAACCCCCCGGAGGAATTAATGCCTTCTCACTCACATCTTGCGCTCCTATAGTGAATTCCATCCTTCGCCGGTGAATTAAGGCGTGAGTTCAGCCGAGTAGCTGCAGAACTGTAGCTACTGTAACTGAAAAAATATTCAGAGAGCTAAAGTTCTGCAGCTATTTAGCCGAGCTGAATGGAGATTAGGGACAGGAGAGAGAGAGAGAGAGAGAGAGAGAGAGAGAGAGATTAATCATTTGACAGAAGTTGTGGGGACAGAAAGTACATGTACACTATGAGGACAAAATTCTGTCCTCCCCTTAAACGTGATCCACAGCATGTGGAAGATATAGATACAAAATATTAGCTTTGTGAGGACAAGTGGTGTGGGGACATGTTCTCACTACTACTCTCTCTCAAAACCATTTTCTTCACAATTCGAAAGCGAGTATTAGATCAACTTTTATAGGTGTTCCTATAACAAGAACATATCCGTGTATTCTCTTCTAGACATTGTGAGGACGTCCTCACTAAACAGGTTTCATAGTCACTCTTCGTTATCTTCACCTTTCATAGAGAATACTGAGATGTGAAAAATACTTGTAAGTACACGAGACAACAATTAAGTAAAACAGAAATTAAAAAATATGCAAAATGCAGCACTTTAAACAACAATTTAGAAAGAAAAAATAAGAAAATAATGAGATTTGTAACTTCTTTAGACAAATTACCGAACAAACATGACAAAGTAAACAAAGGTTTCTCAGGAGCTTGAATCCCTCAGCTGATATATAACTGGAGAGACAAATTTTAAGTGATGACTTTGAAGAACACAAGATATTTTTTAAAATGAAGTAAAAATGTTGTTTAATCATACATATTTATTAGATAGGACACAGACCTTTTAATTACATATGATATAGGACAGCAACATTTTTTGTATTTTTAGAAGATAGGACATAGTGTTTTTAAAAAATGGAAATATGGAATGCACCGGTCCCAACCCCACAATAAATATTGACCGGTCCCTTAATTTGATGCGCGCAATAATTCAGAATCAAATGAATTGATATCTTCAAATAATTGAAGATATCTTCAATTATTTGAGTTTATGTTAATTTGGCACTACATATATCGTCGACTGCCCTATTTCGGTGACTGACCAGAATCGGTGACCTTTTGTTCACGTGTGCGCGTTGTCGTTTCCGGGTGTTGATTTCGTCATCAATTTCGCCGTAATGTTTGCAAACATACACAGAACACGTCTTCAATTTTTTCCCGAAAATGAACCACTAGAAGGAGAGTATGCAAAAAATCAAGAAGAGTGCTCATTTACTTTTTCAAGCAAACCTTCAAATTAATATAAAGTAGAATCTAATACCAAAACTCTAGAAATCTACACTATGTTATTTTATTAATTGACGTTTAGTTGCACATTCCTCCTGTATATGCGTTTTTACAGTAACAAACTCTTGGCAAGCCTATATCAACAAAGTGACATGGTTTTTGTTACGAAAATATATTCAATCAACGTACCAATGGATTTGGAATTTTTGGATGAAAGTAAAGGAATTTAATTACACATGTACTTTAAAGGTAGGCGTATTGTTTATTTATTTAATTCAAGCAGTTTATCACTAAGGTCATCGAAACTGGTCAGTCGACGATATTTCATATAGATTTCAGGGGCGCGTTTTACAAAGGAACTTACGACTTACGACAAACTTTACATACTGGAATTTTCCGGTTTATTGTAAGGTCATTCACTCCAAATGCAAAATATTTCTTTAAATTGTTGAAAATTCAGCCTCAGAAAAGTTTTGCTTTATTCACTTAAAGTAATAACTGTGTAATACAATCTAAGACTTGCGACTTTGTCGTAGGTTATTTTGTAAAACGGGCCCCAGGTTCTTTGTAATAGTCTTGGTTTGATATTTCCCGCCAACATGTCTTAAAGGTCATGTGACAATTATGTTTAGTCACGTGATACGATGGTTGTCAAAATGGCGACAGTTTCGCCAAGAACGGGGTCTTTTGAGGTATATATTCGTCAGCAGTGGTGTAAGGTGTTCGTGACTTTGAATGAAGACAACGTTACGCTAGCATTGGATGAAAATGTAAATAACTCTTTACCCCTGAATATCAGCACGGATAGTTCGACTACTAGTACCAAACAAGATCAGCTACCTGAATCCATTGCCGGCCAAAAGCGACTTGTGAGAGTAATTAAAGAAGAGCAAAATGGACTTGGTATTAGCATCAAAGGAGGCAAAGAAAATAAAATGCCAATACTCATTAGTAAAATCTTTAAAGGAATGGCAGCAGATAAAACAGAAAAGTTGTATGTCGGTGATGCCATTTTATCGGTCAATGGCGAAGACCTTCGAGAGGCAACCCATGACGAAGCAGTAAGAGCTCTCAAAAAAGCCAAGAAAATTGTAGAACTCGAAGGTATACATTAAAGACTGACTTTTTAAACAAACTGGTGTAAATTTAATGAGATAGATATACGAAATGGGTTCAATTTTTGGTCATATAAACATCACCACATGCTTACCCGTGATCGGCATGGAGATTGAGTATATCAGGGGTGGATCTATGACTATGAGTTTATAAGACTGGTGTGAAAATATTAACTTTGTAATTAACATTTAATTATACTTTGATTAAGAATATACTAAACTTGTTATCGAGGAATGGGTGTGCTGTTGTATGCATTTTTAACGTGGATTTTCATTCATATTGAGTTATCCCCCCCTTTTTTTTTTTTTTATATTTTCAACGTTTTGCAGTTCTTTTTGGGGAAACAACAGAATATGAACATAACAACTGGATAAGTAATAAAAAATTTTAATTATTGATTTTGCAGTTAAATACATCACAGATTTCAGTCCCTGTTTTCGCAAGATCTCAGCTTTAAATGAATTAGGATGGGGGAGTCAGGAGGCCCAGAGGGATGCAGCCCGAGCCAACTGGACGGAAACAAAAACAATACCACTAAAACTGTGCTACCTGTGTAGAAATCTTAGCATGTCTGACCCAGAAAAACGTACCATTGAATTACATTCACCAGATGGAAAGTCTACTTGCATTATAAGGTTTCCAGATGCAGCTATTGCCAGTGACTGGTTTAATGCCATTCATTCAAATGTTACATTATTACTAAGCCAGTGTATTGTGGAGGCCAATCAGGTCATGTCCTCAGCTCCAAACTCAAGAGAAATTAAGCATATTGGTTGGCTCTCAGAACAGGTTTGTGATATGACATATGGAATGTAGATGTACAAAAATACTGCTGCATGCATGTAAATTTGCATTATGCACAGTTATGATTATAATTTATGAGATTCTGGAGGGGAAAAAAAATCACTTTATTAAGCTATGATTACCCATATTGATAATCGCTGTTCATAAAATATTTGTAGATTTAGACTGACAATATATATGCTTGACTTTGATTCTCTATTAAGGATACACACTAAGAACAAAAAATGGTATGCATTGATAGGTATATACTCTGTACTTTTTTCTTGCCACCATTTGGTTATAAACATCATGAATAAGACATTCAGTTGAACATCAGTATCTCGAACATTGATATCTGGAATACCATAGATATGTCGAAGTGATTAAGATGTCCTAAACACTTATTCTTTAAGTATTTTGCCCTCGATATCTGAAATCCTTGGATATCTCTTGGTTTTTTCTTGGTTCCATTGAGTTCGAGATAACGAGGTTTGATTGTATTTGATTCAATCATTGTTAAAAAATTGAAGTCTACATATAACTTGTAAGATAGTAAAAATCAGGGTTTTGAATTTTTCTGTATTATGCAACATAACTTTAAATATTTTCATCTTTTCATCTTCTGTTAGTGAAGTTACAATTTGTTATTATTTACAACATGAAAATATTTATGGTGATTAATATTTATTTGGTATGAACATGCATGGTTTTTGCATTATCATTAAATCAGGACAGTGTTTGTTTATCAAAGTATCAAGTAAATAATGTATTTTACAGCTTGTGAATGAGCAGGGAAGCCTGACATGGAAGCCAGTGTTTATAGCTTTAACAGACAAAGATATGCTTCTATATGACACGGCTCCTTGGAGTAAAGAGGAATGGGCTACCCCATTCCAAAGTCACCCACTTCTTGCCACAAGGTAAATTCTGGATTTTCTACAAAAAAAATAAAAATCTACCATCGACTTTTAGCAAGTGATGATAGTGTGGGATCTAATCAGTATAGAATTTCAATATGGATTGAGACAACAATGTTTATCAGAGTTTATATGGATCAACTGTTCAAATAGATTGATTTAATATTGTTTAACGTCCCTCTCCAGAATTTTTCAGTCATATGGAGATGTCAACATTGCTGGTGAAGAGCAGCAAAATTTAGGCCTATGCTCGGCACTTAAGACCTTTGAGCAGGGAGGGATCTTTATTGTGGCACACCTGCTGTGTTTTTACAGTCTCATCTGAAGGACTGCCCCATTTAGTCGCC
Source organism: Ostrea edulis (assembly GCF_947568905.1). Taxonomy (NCBI): domain Eukaryota; kingdom Metazoa; phylum Mollusca; class Bivalvia; order Ostreida; family Ostreidae; genus Ostrea; species Ostrea edulis. The sequence continues at coordinate 60,816,515 of NC_079164.1, forward strand.
TCTTATGACAAGCAAGGGGTACTGAGAACCTATTCTAGCCTGGATCCTTACGGGATGTTCAAATAGATTGGTACATGTATTACAGCTTTGTGTAGATTACATACATATTAGCGAGCATTGCAAAGTGACACGACAAGGTTGTTCCAATGAATACACATGAGTCACGTGATTTGCTCATTATCAGCTGAAAAATGATGGGGATTACCCACAATACTTCCGGAAAAATGTTGCTGTCACTGCGGTATACTTTATTGACAACCCCGTAAATAAAATAAATAAATTGTTATTGTTTGGAAATTACCACAACCATTTTTTAATTCCAGACAAGCTTTCTTGTACCTTCGGATGTTTTGTTGTTGATAATTGTTTGGTTTTAAAAAAAAATTATATTAGAGGGTATGATTATTATTTAAACAGGTTGAAGTTGAACTTTACCCACATTGACTAAGTTGTGACAGAATTATGGCCCTTTGTTGAACTTAACCCATATTGACTAAGTTGTGACAGAATTATGGCCATTTGACTATCCAGTTGGTTTGTGGATCCATTGATTTCATTGTGTAGTTTATTGTGCTGACTTTCAAATTTGATCTTACTGACTTAGTTTTAGCAAATTTGTAGCACTGTGATAGATCTGATGATTGACAAATGTGATTATTCAATTTAAATTTATTTATTGACATCACCATGTTGGCATACAGTCAAAATAACAAAACAAATGACAGATAACAAAAAGAAAAGGAGAGAAGAGAAAAAAATTATGACACAATGACTGTAGCATATTAAGACCCCCAAGGGGAACCCTATGATTACAGGAGAAGTAGGTGTAGTGACCTACATATTTAAGTGGCTTAATCACTGCAGGTGTTATCCACTTTAGAGAGTGACCAGGGTCTGAAGAGGCGTTAATCTTTTAATTTATTATATACCCATCAATGTTTCATTTTTTGATACTGTGGATTTCACAGAGTGTGATCCGGTTTTCTGGATCACCACACTGGTTTTCTGATTTCGTATCAGTATCCTCTGAAACTGATAATGTCACAATGACGTCACAATGCATCAATGCAACGTTTTTTGTGTAAAATATTGACCCCGTCACGAACAAAACTGCGTACACAAAATATAATTTCACTGTATGTCTCTATTTTTGATAATTTGGATTACATTTACTATCTTAAAAATGTGGATTTAAAATGCATAAGAGGGTATATAATAAATTTATCATTACTACAGTAACTTGATCCGAAGAGTTGGATCATGTCTCGTTGACAGGCGCGGATCATCAGATCAAACTTTACGCAAAGCATCTCGTGTGATCTGATGATCCGCGCCTGTCAGCTCGACATGATCCGACTCTTCGGATCAAGTTACATTAGTAATATTATATATATACACAATGATCCAATGTGCACAAGGATTAATGTCACATAGGATTCCTTGAATTTGATCATCAGATTGATGGAAATATATTTGCATAAATTTTGAAATAGTATATGGCCTCCACTAGCTCTAGATTTAGTGATTTAAGATTTATACATATACTGATAGAATTTTAAGGTCCTGTATCAGCCATCAAAGCATAGATGAAAATGAACAAATAGAAAATGTTTACTTATTAATGTCTACAGTATATTCTAAACATTTTGAATCTAGGTCACTCAAAAACATTTTCAATCACTCTGAATTAATTTTTGTAGGTTTATGACTCTTTCCAATTATAAAATACAAGTAGTATAAGTACAAATTGGGTGCTTCTGTGGTAGGGCTGTGTGTGAACATTTTGTTGCATTGTGATTTTTTATCATGATTCGATGCACCAATTACAGATTCAAGATTTCAGTTCAGAATATACATACACCAAAAACAAGAAATATGGAGTCTGTTTAATATGCAAAACATGTGATTTTTGTGCAAAAGAGATTTGAATCTGATACTACTGTGTTGGAATTAAGCATTTTGAAGATCATTGCAGTTTGTCTTTATATGACATGTGACGTTTTTGTCAGTTCTGGGGTGAAATCAACATACCGGGTAGTACATAATGTTACATTTGGCACCCACATTGGGACCTGGGTACTCTCTGGCAGGTGAGAGTGATGCCTTCAGAACTTCAACCTACAGGTGCTGGCACTGGGAGAGTCCAGATGCCTCTCTCTCTCTCTCTCTCTCTCTCTCTGTATCTCTCTCTCTCTCTCTCTGGCAGGGGACAATGTGGTAGTGTTAGATACATGGCCATCCTAATAACTCTGGCTAGTGGGTTAACCATTTAGCTCAATCATTAGAGTCCGAATTGTCGTACCAGAGGTCCCAGATTTGACTTTCAATACATGTAGAGGTATATATTTGACTTGGTTACACTTTCGTTATAATATTGGTAAATGTTTTTGATTTGAATAACATTTCTCATTCTGCAGATTAGTTCATTCTGGTCGACTCAGCAATCCATCTTCTGGAACAGATGTTCTGACATTTGGTACAAGGTGTGGCACTCGTATTGGAGTAGAGACACACATATTTCGTGTGGAGACACAGAGAGATTTGGCTTACTGGTCTCGAGCCCTAGTCCAAGGTTCTCATGGAGTTGCAGCCATTATCAAAGAAGTTACTTGCCGTAAGTTTGCAGCAGGTTTGGTTTTCATCAAGAATGAATTTATTTTGCTGAGTTTTCTATACTGCATGACTCTGAAGTTGAGTTGTGGCTCATCAGTTTGCAGTATGGGTATACTATGTATCTCTAAAGATACTCTACTGTAACTTTGTCCTTTTTACCGTTAACCTCAAAAATCAAAATGAACCCAAATATTTTAGTAAGATAGCAACTCTTCAAGTGTTGAAACTAGATGCAATCTTTTACTTGTATTTATATCCCTCTCTTTCAGGGGGAGACATTGTTTTTATACTTTCGTCCGTCTGTCTGTCACAAAATCTTGTGAACGCTTCTCCTCCTATATGGCTTAACGGATAGGTTTGAAACTTTGTACAATGTTTCATTGCCATTTGTAGATGTGTATATTGTCAGGACAGGAGGATTAAATTATTTTCCTAAAAGTTGTAGTGGGTCTAAGTGGGTGGAGAATGTGAAATAGCTTGTGAACACTTCTCCTATACGGCATATCAGATACATTTCAAACTTTGTACACTGCTTCATTGCCATTTGTAGATGTGCATATTATCAGGACAGAAGGAATTAATTATTTTCCTAAAAGTCGTAGTGGATCTAGGAGGGGTGTAGAATGTTAAAATAGCTTGTGAATACTTCTCCTATATGGCTTATCCGATAGACTTGAAATTTTGTACAATACTTCATTGCCATTTGCAGATGTGCATATTGCAGGGACAGGAGGATCCAATTGTTGTCCTGAAAGTTATAGTGGATCTGAGGGGTGAAGGGTGTAAAATAGTTTGTGAACACTTCTATGTGGTTTATCGGACTTCATAATGTCTATGTCCCTGCTCATGCTTTTTCCTCCATACCATGCAGTATGTTAAGGGGAGGAAGTTTCATATGGAGCGCTTCCAATTTGGAGAGCTGGGGAGACATTTGTTTTTCATAAAAGCAATCTCTAGTTAAGGAGTTTCCCATCCATAGACCTTGACAGTTTACACAAACAAAACCCCAAAATTTTGTGTAAGCTAGCGATTGAGTATAGACATGTGTTCATGTATGCTAGTAATACTGAAACATAACAAATTTCTGCTCATCATTTTCAGCTGTGAAGTGGCAAGGTAGAGATGCTAGACTCACAATTCACTATGACTCTGGGTTTACGCTCCAAACCATTGCCCCCAGCGAGGGCCCTGAGGCCTCCACTTCAACCACCTCCACAGTGGCTTGGTCTTACCCATACGAAAAGTTACGCATTACTGGAGATGATGGACACAGACTGCTATGGCTAGAATTTGCGGATGGATCAGAACAGGTTTCTTGACTGCACTGAAAATTATTAGTTTCATATTTTCACATTCGGTGGATTTGCAAAATTCTGGAGAAAAAGTATTTATATATAAGTAGGGGGGTGTGTGTCACAATGTATACCAATCATAAATACACAAAATATATCAATTTCGTTAAGATTGATTGGTGAATGTTTAGGGATTTCAGTATTTTCATGTTACGCATTCAATTAGATTAGAGCATGGATACAAAGGGAAAATGTGCCACAGATATGCATTTTAGCAATTATAAAGCCTTAATATGTTGACAGAGCTACCATTGGAGTGAGTACAGCTACATGTATATGAGCGGATGCAGAAATTTCCCCATGGGAGTGGATTCCACCCCGTGCATTTTCAAATTATGGACTAACATGTATTATTTCATAACTGGGAGTGCATACAATTAGGCAGATATATTTATTTTCTATGTAGCCAATGGCCCCTCCACCCCACCCACCACACATATATATGTGCCTAACAAAGCCTCTTTGATTTAAAAGAAAAAATTTGTAGTACATGTATGCTGAAAATCACACAATAGGATATGTGTAATAAATAAAATCATTTAAAATCTCTATTTAATGGCAAGGTGGTGATTATCCTGAAAATTTATATAATAACCCCAATGTAGCAATGACATATTTTAATTTAATGCAACAATTAGATATTTCAGCATTTGCATAATAGTAAATGAAAAATAATATATTGAAATCCATTCCCAAGCTTAGAATTCATCAAGTTGATTATGATCATTTGATGTCAAATGTTTTCATAAATATATGTACAATAATGAATTTCTCTGTCATGGTATACATGGCAAGGTTGATTTTCATGTGAGTGTAGTCTAAACTGACCCTTCAACTCCTAGTTTAGATCCGCCATTGCTTCAGTTGTATCATGACGTCAACGCAGACTGTAGCGTCGCATATCTGTGATCTTGTCACAGTATTACATTTCCTTATCCATTAGGCGCTGCATGCTGTGTAGGGGACCACAAGACTAGAATAAAATTGAGGTACTAAATCTACACAAGTTTGTAATTGGAGATCAAGGTTATGTGACTGGCGAGATCTCTGCCATTTTTGATGAGGGACTTCTGGGATTAGTGACCAAACAACATTCTAGAAGAATGTGCAGCCCCAGCATGGACTTCTTCACACACTTTAGTCATTAGAACTTGCAGTACATTATAAGCTATTTCACAAATTCCATAACAATTTTTAACAATTGGACTTCACCATCATTTATAAGTTTTTCTCATTAGTTTTAGCAGGCTCCACACAGTTTAGAATTCCAGTCTTATTTGATCTTTCCAATTTTCAGGAACTGGACCTTGGTACATGTCCTAAACCAATTGTCTTCGTTCTGCACACATTTTTGTCAGCCAAAGTGAACAGACTGGGTCTGCTAGCATGAGGAAACAACGTAGATGTTCTGGGTGCCAATAATCTTGTCCAAAAGAAACCAGTGACCTCTTTCGAAAGTCTAATACATATGACTTTAGAAAGTACTAAAAACTAGAATTCTTAGTACCGGGTGTTTTGTCCATTTAAACAGTATTTTTGGGGTTGTGGTGATATAAACTACCCAAGACAGAAATGATTAACTTAATTTTTTGATAATGAAGATTTTTCTTTTTGCATGTACTGTTCCAGTTAAAGTTTACGAAGAGAATGATTTGATATGACAACTGTTTAAATGTGTACTTAGAAATGTTTAAATTTAAGAAAATGATAAGGCAATGTTTATGATTCACTAAGTGTTTGGGGTTTTTTTGGACGGAAAGAGTTGCACAATATCCTTTGGTATCCTTTGTTTTTAAGAAAGGGTAAAATTACCAATTGGTGCCATTTTAGATATTGAAAATTACCTGCATGTGCTTTTATTTTAAAGAATGTCGATGTGAGATGTTTGAAAGTGTGTGTTATTTTCATAAAAAAAAAATTATGAATAGAACCAAGTTCAATTAATCAGTCTGGAACATGAAGATGAGAGGAACCATTTTTAATTTCTCTTAATGGCACCATCATGTGTTTGTGTTCATTTTATTGAAGATATTACAGGGAGACCAAAAAATAAAAATAGTATAAAAGTTTTTGAGAATATACATGTGTAGATCTGGGTTTCTTTAATTTGAAAGAGAAATTGTTTAAGCACATTTTGATGTATAGTGGTAATATGATTTCATGATGTAAGAAAGAACAGTGTTAAGATGAGACATTTACATGTATAATGATATTAGAAATCCACTGCTGCATACTATGCATTATAAGCTCAGCATTGATGACATGTTGGTGATAAGGCTGTGTTTAGACTCATCATGTGATATTGTAAGCTTTAAGACTTGCCACATCAATCTTTGTATGGAATATTCTTTTTCTTCATGAAGTTACATGTATGATAATCTCCATCTGAAGGTCAGTTTGAAAAATGATTTGGAAAATGATATTTTAATTGTGAGCTTTCTGTCCTTCACAATGTTACTCCCACCCCCCCCCCCCCCACCCCCCTCATCACCCCTGACCTGGTAATTGTGGTATTGTAAACATGGCTTAATTCCCTCTGTATTCCACCCCCTCCCTCCCTCATCACCCCTGACCTGGTAATTGTGGTATTGTAAACATGGCTTAATTCCCTCAGTATTGGAAATTTGGCTCCTTTTTTAACTGCATATGAATAGAAACTTACTATATGGCTTGTACTTGCATTCCTTAAAAATTGTATCTGAATTGTTGATAAGAATATATTCATTTCCCCTGAAGAAGTTATATTTTTGGTCCTGTAACATTATTTAAATATCAATAGCTTGGATTATCACAAGGTATACAGTGAAATTTGATGACTGACGAGAGCTGGATTTTGGGAGCAATGAGACTAGTTGCTGACAAAGAGAGGTCCAAGTCCTCTTAGAGGGATTGTAATTTCTAAACTGGCCTCATGTCTAATCTATCATTTTTATTCATTGACCTTACATGATCAAGCTTTGATTTGTTAATGTTAGTGGTAAATTTCAAATGGAATATCTGCAGCTTTTAAAATTTTGGCAATTTTTTTAACAGCATTAGGTAGTACCTACACTATTCTGGAAATAGTTATTGTTCAACATGCATCATTGTATCAAACAATATCATGGCCCTGTTACATTTCTACTTTTAGTTGTAATTGTTCAACATGCATACATTCTCTGTATCAAACAATATCATGGCCCTGTTACATTTCTACTTTTAGTTGTAATTGTTCAACATGCATACATTCTCTGTATCAAACAATATCATGGCCCTGTTACATTTCTACTTTTAGTTAAGAAAATAAGAGTTTTATTTAGCAGGATTGTATTGCAGTAACATATACTAGTACTTTGTAATCAAATGATATTAAAATTGTAATGTTTTCCTGTACACTACATACAGAAAGTATACAATTAACTGATTTATATTCTAATATGTTATTAATATAATACTCCATCATATACATTATTATTTGAAAGATTGAAAATGTATGTGATAGAAACTTCAGTATAAAGGTTGTGTGTATAAATGGTCCATTTGATTGCAATGGTCACATCAAAGGTCCAGAATTCATTTTATTTCAGTCCCTCTCCATGCTTACACTGAACATGGACCTTTTTGCATGAAAGAAAGTTACAAATTTTATGAATATTTTAAAGAATAAACAAAGAACTGTGCATTTATGTCCCTATTTATCATACCACTTTCACATTAAAAGTTTATTCAGTTTGAAATTACTTTTTGTACTTTTCAAGGTCTAGTTTTTATTTAACAATTTTATTAAAAAAAAATTATGACAACATCAGCACATATGTATGACGATTTTTGTTGAAAACATTTTATTATGTTTTGTTTATAAAACATCAAGTAAAGTTGGTTTTATTTTTTCTTTTATACAAGAAAGAAAAATGTATCAAATTTAGCAATATTGAATGTTTTTTAAATTGTTTTTTAAGTGTAAGAAAGTTTAAGTCCTCCAATTTTAGCATTCTATCTGAGGTGTGCTATAATATTTCACTCAAAGGTGCACACATATCCTCAACAAAATGTTGATATTAACAAGAAAGACATTTTTAATGGACTGAAGAAAGGATTTCATAACATTGTGCATTTTCCTTTAAAGTAAATCGATTGCAACCCTCTCTAGCATGTAATCCATGTTCACAGTATGCATTGACTTTGTGTAAATGTATTCAGTTTATTGGTGTTGTTGATTCCTACAAATTGTTGTTGTTTAGATTTCTTTATGGTTGTTTTACTGAGTATGTTAATGTTGTATAAGGTATAGAAATAAAGATTATAGTTTTTTTTCTTACTAAGTTAGTCTTTTTTTCCCTGTAGAGTCATAATTTGTTTTCTCTGGATGAAGATTGTGTATGAGCAAAGTTACTCGAGTGAGCATCAAGGCCCATGGACTTTAGACTCCATTGATTAATTGCCAGTTCAGCATTCAATAAGAAAAGGAAAATGATTCAGATACAAACAGGTGTGGTACTGTTGCCAATGACATCAGGCGGGTCAGCACCCGGGTTAATAACATAAACTCACCGACATCAGGCGGGTCAACACCCGAGTTAACAACATAAACTCAAATGATGTGCGCAACAATTCAGTTAAAGATCTCTTCAAATAATTAATATCTTCAATTCTGAATTATTGTACACACTACTTGAATTAGTGATGGTATTAATTATTCTGCTGAATCATTGATGCGTGCTGTAACTGAATTGTTGCTCTCTTCAAATTTATTGAAAGCAACAATTGAATTGATGCGCAATATAATTCAATATTGATTTGATGTGTGCATCAACTAAAACATTGAGAGCAATAATTGATTGATGATATCTTCAAATAATTAAAGATATAAATTACATCATCATCTTTAGACAGCTTCCGACTTGTCATTTAGTCTCTGGATATCATGGGAGCTGTCTCCCAGTATTGATCCAGAGGTATAATTTCATAATGCCGGAAGAAAATATACGTAATATGAATTATTAGTTTTTAACAAATTTGCTTTGATGAAACCTTGATCACATTCTAATTAGAATTAGTCCCCATGTTAATTATTCTAATTAGACTGTAGATTATCAGGGCCGTAAATTAACCTTCAATTTGGAGGAGGCAGGAAATTAGGCGGGGGTCTGGGGGCCGCCCAGGCCCCCAGACGCTGAGCACATTTTGTGCACACTGAACACGTTTCGTGCAAAATCCTTGATTCTAGGGCCTTCTAAGATGTTACTTGACTAACTCATTCTAAAAGAAAGATTTGGAATGCTTTTTAAGGGAGGTATCATGTTCTTAGTTATTGGAAACAACATAAATTCTAATGAACTTTAAATTTTAATTTTTTTTGGCTCAAAAGTTGGAGGAGGCAGCTGCCTCCTCCGCCTCCATGTAATTTACGGCCCTGATTATATGAAGTTTATTTAACTTACAATAATTCATTTCAATTATTGACATCACCCATCTTCGTTATCCAAGGGTTTTTGTTCCACTCCGTTCCTTGACTAGCGAAGATGGTCATCACCATGTTGGCATATAGTCAATATTATGTTAATTGACAAACAGCAGAAACTTAATGAAACTTAATGATAAACAGTAATAAAACAAAGATAAAACAAAGACTTAATACCCCGGTAATTCAAATTTAAAGGCCAATTACAGAGACATCTTGTAATTGTACTAATGTATGGGATCAGTATCACAATATAATGCGTCATTACAGATGTCTTTAATATTTATTGTGATAGGTTATTATAGATGTTGACTTACTTAACTTATTCCTGTTGGCTTCCGGTGGAGCATAGGGCTGCAACAACACCACGCCAACAGACTGTTCTGCTCTCTTCAGCTGAGTCCACGTCATTCCGGCTTCCTTCACTTCGCTCTCGATGGATCTTCTCCAGGACTGTTTGGGCCGTCCTACTTTCCTTTTTCCTTGTAGGTTCCACTCTAGTGCTTGTCTTGTGACGTTGTCAGTTGGTTTGCGGAGCGTATGGCCTATCCAGCCCCATTTTCTTTCCTTGATCGGATTCTGGCTGGTTCTTTTCCATAGGTCTACGTTCAAGATCTTCTCTGGCCACCTGATGTTGAGGATGTGGCGCAAGCACTTGTTGACGAATGTCTGTATCTTGTTGGTGATGGGTTACCCGCCATGTCTTGGATCTGTAGAGGAGGACTGCTTTGACATTGGTGTTAAAGATGCAGACCTTGTTGCGCTGGGATAGGGCTATGGAGTTCAAGATGGGTGGTAGGGTGTTGAACGCTACCCTTGCTTTGTTGATCCGGCTCTTAATGTCCTCGTCTGCGCCGCGATCAATGTTGACCACGCTTCCTAGATAGACGAAGCGGTTGGTTTCCAAGCGGTCCTTTCCATGTAGCTGCAGTGGTTGGTTGAGTCAGTTGTTCATCCGCACCACCTCTGTTTTCTTGGTGTTGATCTTCAAGCCGGTCTTTTCTGCCTCCTCCGCTAGTTGGGTTAGCTTGGACTGGGCATGTTGTTGCTTGTGAGACAGAAGGCTGATGCCATCCGCAAAATCCAGATCCTCTAGATGTTTGGTGAGGGTCCACTGGATGCCGGTGTTGCTGCCCTCTGTGGTTCTTCTCATGATCCAGTATATGATGATCAGGAAAATTGTTGGCGACAGTATACAGCCTTGCCTCGCTCCTGTCTTCACTGCGAAGGGGTTGGTCAGCTTCCCGTTGTGGATGATCTGGCAGGTTGAGTCCTCATACAGCTTCTTGGTGATGTTGACGAGCTTCTTTGGGATTCCGTAGTGCTGCATCAGCTTCCAGATAATCTCCCTGACGACGCTGTCGAATGCTTTCTCGAAGTCGACAAAGGTCGTGTAGAAGGGAGACTGCCACTCTACGCATTGCTCAATAATGATACGCAGAGTAGCGATATGGTCCGTGCACGATCGCTCCTGCCTGAAACCTGCCTGTTCTGCACTCAGCTCCTTATCTAATGCCTCTTTCATTCTCTCCAGGATGATTCTTGTGAGTACCTTGCTGGGAATGGACATCAGCATGATTCCTCGCCAGTTGCTGCACTGGGAGAGGTTGCCTTTCTTCGGAAGCTTCACCAGGTACCCAAGCTTCCAGTCGACAGGCACTTGCTCCTGTTCCCATATCTTCACTATAAGATGATGTAACAGCTCTGCTGCTGTTGCCGCTTCGACCTTTAGAGTTTCTGGGGGGTGGGGGGGGGGAGGATGCCGTCAGGACGTGCTGCCTTACCATTCTTCAAGGATTTGATTGCTTTGATGATCTCTGCCTTGGTTGGTGTATTGATGTTGATGCTGAGGGGCTCTTCTTCTGGTGTTATGTCGGGATCTACTTGCGGTGGTGGTCAGTTGAGGAGTTCTTCAAAATGCTCCACCCATCTTCTTCTTTGCTCCTCGTCACTTGTGATGATTTTCCCGCTCTTGTCCTTGACTGGCTTACTCAGGTTGAATCTCTTTCCTGACAGGGCCCTGGTGATCTCATACACTCTTTTCATGTTGTTCTGTCTGGCTGTTGTTTCTGCCTCTTCTGCCAGGTTGTGCACAAATTGCCTTTTGTCATGCCTTGCGCTCTTCTTCACTTCTCGGTTCAGCTCCTAATACTGTGCTCTGAGGGTGCGCCTTCATCTGTTGATCATGACATCTGTTGATTTCCTGTTTCATCTCTCTGCTCCTCTCTATCTTCTCCTAGGTTTCCTTCATCAAGCACTCCTTCTGCTCTCTCTCTTTCCTTCCCAGGACTTTGGTGCAAGCTTCCTTCCAGGTTTTCTGTACTTCTGTCCAGTGGTTCTCTACGGTGACCGCCCATGCAGTATTCGGACGGTCCGATAGTCCGACGGTCCGGTAGTCCGACACTCCGATAGTCCGACGGTCCGATAGTCCGAAACTCCGATAGTTTGTTGGTTCAAGCCCAGTATTCCGACGGTCCGATAGTCCGACGGGCCAGTATTCCGACGGGCCGGTATTCCGACGGTCCGATGGTTCAATATTCCGACGGTCCGATAGTCCGACATGTTGACCATCACCAAAAATTTTAATTAATAGAGTTAAAATTTGTTCATGTCAGGCATTATTTTATGGAAATTACCAGAAACCGCCAAAATCGACACGGCCTGATTATATTTCTGACCAAAATCATTCAAGTGTGAACTAGATCAGAGAAACCCGGTATTTATGGAAATTAAAACTGCTAACTGATGAAGTACAGGCAAAATATGTAGTAAATGACCCTTACCATTGCAGAGAAATTCAACCAATTTTTTACACGGACGGACAAACATCATCAAGCTTTAAAACACCTAACTTATTGCCCTTCAATGTTATGTTTAAGTGTCTCCGTGTCTTACTCCCTGACATGATAAAATTCTTACATCATTTTGAGATCTAACTGACTAGGTCTTTGTGTATGAATATGGCTTTAGTAGTCTATGAAATTATTATCAAGATAATAAGCCAAATGATATTTTGGTCGATGATGAAAGACTGTTACACGTGTTGTAAGTTTTAATCTGTATACTCAATCAAAACAAAATGAATGTTACAATGAGCTGTCGCGTACAGAAAGTAAAATTAAAAAAAAACTTGTTCACATTAATGGTATGATTGGGCAAAAATAACATTCATAATTACTTGCAATAACAATGTTTATGTTAAAATTTGCTCTTACTCCAAGACAACATTTGCAGCTCTGTTTGTTTTCATATAAAACATAACAGAAAAACATGTTAGGTGTAAAAGATTGTCATTTATTTAAAATGACGAAAAATGTGAGTCCTAAAAATACAGAACGAAATTGGCTGGGAGACATACCCGCATCTTGACTAGAAATGCAATATATAAAAGTAATACACAACAGCGTTCTCCCAGCCACAATATTGTTACAAAAAACAAATGCGATAAAATACAATATCATGAATCTTTACTGGAAACAAAAGTGGTGCATAAAAAAGGCCATGAAAATCTAGGGTTACCATGTTTGTTGGCAAAAAAAGGGAAAGAAAAGAAAAAAAAAGCCTAATAATCAAACAGAGCAAACAAAGGAAAAACAGAACCCCGGTGTCGTTATCCAGGTGAGTCAAGACCTAATCAGAAGTGACTTAATTGTAGAAGTTGTTACGATAAGGCGGAAATATGCCCCAATTAAAAAAAATATATTACAAATGAAGTATATTATCCTGGTAAATATCCCCTCTACAAAAAAAATGGAATAAAACTCAAAATATCACTAAGTAACCGATTGAGATTGTAAATTACAGTGCCATGCCATTGAATGGCGTCCAAAACGAAGAAAATGTTTACACTAGTTTATATCAAAGTTATTTTAAGGAAATGCAGCCGAAAAACATGTTTATTCCATTCCTAGTAACCTTATAATGTTTATAGCATAAATATTAAGATAATGTCAGCTAATACTGTAAATATTTGTATGTTTTTAAGACTTTTACTGACCCCCTTTTTCGGTTTTCCGCTGTAGGACATCATTCTCCCCACTATTACCAGACCCAACTTATCAGAATACTACTACTATATTTATTTTCCAATCAAGGGCCCTCAAGGGGCAGCATGAAAATACATACAAATAATGTACATATACATATACAAGTAAAGAAAGAAGTGATTACATAACACATAGTTATATACAAATACAGTGTCATATATTGTTCAAAATAAATTTTCCAGTTATATTTAGAATGGATGGCTCTTCAGAACATAGTATGTAAATGAATTTTTGTTCATCATTGAGTTTGGTAAAAATTTTAACTGTTTTTTCTATAGCACCAAAAAAAGATTTTCTTTCATCAGCAAAAACTTTTCACATTTAATCAAAAAATGGATCTCATCACCTAATAAGCCGGAGTTGCATTTGTTACATATTCGTTCATTCCTAGTAATACCAGAATATCTACCAACTTCAATCATTAATTTATGAGCTGATATCCGTAACTTACAAATAGATCGTCTAATATCAAAATTTTTAATTTTATTAAGATAGTTCTCAAAACCAAAGTGCTCCTTAAGCTTAAAATAAGTGCACAGTTTCCCATCAATTAATTTATTTCGATTATTGTACCAGGTTTCAGTGTATTTATCACAGAGTAATTTCTTTACAATTTTCTTAAATCTATACTGACTAAAATCTCTTAACGGATATCCAATTTTAATATATTCTAAAGCTTTTTCTACTAGTGAGTACCATGACAGTTTGCTGTTTAAATGTAAAGATTTACTACATAGATAAGCATCCTTAAGTAGTTTAAATTCATTTTGGTTTTCAAGCCTGTGCCAATAACAAATGATTGATTTCAAAATATCATGATGTAGAGGAAATCTCCCCAATTCTGATAGTACAGCAAAATATGTATGTTACTGAAACACATGCCTGTGGTATAAGCTGATGTTTGAAACATAGGAGGAATGCTGTTAAAAAACAAGTTTCCATTTCTCTGATTTCTTAGTAAAAATGAGAATTATAACCAAAATTCCCCTTATTATGCAATTTTTTGCAATATAATCAACAGATACCAGTGACTAACAAATTGATTAAAAATGTAACATTATACAAATATTGCTGTTTTTAGGTCAATACAGTGATTAAGCCGCCTGAGTAGTACAATATTCACCGAGCCCAAAGAACGAGGTGAATAATGTACTTTGAAGATGACTAAATCATCGTATTGACTGGAAAAAACCCCAGCAACATTCATTTTATTATATGATTTAATGATTAAATTACACAAACTCATTAAGTTATCCATGCCATCTTACTTGTTGACATACCGGCCCGTCGGACTATCGGACCGTCGAAATACCAGCCCGTCGGACTAACGGGCCGTCGGACTATCGGACCGTCGGAATACTGGACGGTCACCGGAAAAAGATTACCGAATGAAAATACTCAAACTATTTTAGGAGATATTGCCAGTTAAACGAGTCTACTCCATCAGTTTAGATTAGTATTTTTTTCGAGCTTGGTCCATTCCGGCAAGGTTTTTCAATATACCTCATTAATTTATTTCAAATATTTTTATATATTCTAATAGCCCTGGTTTCACAGATGTGCGGAAACTTTACCGAATGAAAATATATCAAGTATTAGCGGAGATATTGTGATTTTAATCCATGTCACTACTCCCATTCCGGCGTTTACACTTGCCCTGATTAAAAGTCGGGATCGAAATTCCGTCATTTCGCGGGAAAGTGTTGATAAACAACATAAAACTTCAAAAAAAAAAAAGAAAACACGTACTTGACTTGAAAATGAGTAATAAGCTTGTGAAAAATTTATCTCAGAAGTTAAAAGTAACATCTCCAACAGTCTTAAGGTAAGTTTAAGATCTATGCCAATGTAGAATAAAATAACACTAAGAAATCGTATTCACCATATAAATGAACTGTTATGTAACAGTAAGTCATGTCATACTTATAATACTGTGCCGTTCAACATTATGCATTTAGTAAGGCAGAGGAACTAACCCAGTTGTTAGACGTTAAAGTCGGGAGCCAGGCGCTGTCTGCTCTTAATTTGACAGGTTCTTGTCCTGTTGTTATGTGCTTGGAACTAGCAGCTAATACCATGGGGAAGTCCTTCAACAAGGTATGTTTTGTTTACAGAGATGGGAATGGTAAATTCGAGGTAATATGTAAGAAGAACATTGTCTTAGCAATGTATATCACTCATTGATAAAGCGCATAAGTGTACTGTTTAGCATAATGTCTTGGATTATAATTTGTGTCTGTATGAATTACTCTAGTCTTATCCTTGGATATCTTCTTGGTGAAATATAAATTAGTGTATAAGGTTAGTTATGTTTGCATGTACCTATTGTATGTAGTTTTAATGTCTGTAATATATGTTATACTTCTCTTATGATATTTATCTATATGTCTTGTCGGTAATACGCAATTTCCAAGTTGCCCAATAGTTCTTTCCCTTTGTGGAACTCTTACGCACAGTGAGACTCAAAACATACTATTGTCCACACGCGATGGGTACAAAAGCTTATCGCTGCCTTCATATATTGCCTAGAGGCTGATTATCAGACATCGTGCAACCACCTAAACTGTAGGGACACACAATATTAGTAAGTTTATTAGTATTCAATAATAAAATAGCGCTCAAACAAAAATCGAAAATCACTTTTTTCTTTGATAAAAGTATCACTCGGGCAGAAGAGAAAATAAGAAATTATTTCATATCTAATTTAATAGCCTAATTCAATCAAATATTATTCTTGATGTGGTTGGTGTAATGTATACTAATGGGTATTATAAACAAAATTTACACTTTCATTATTCTATCCGTATTTACATAGCTAGTCTATAGTATAGGTATACATCTTGTACCCACCCGAGCGTTCAACAGAACACTGAACGCACCTCTATCACAGAAGAGCTGATATCTCGGAAGTTGCGTATTAGAGGTAATGTTGTATGAAATGTGTCAGAAGATACAAATAGAAATATTTATTGGCACAAATTTAATTTACAATAATTGGCAAAGGCCCATTGCACATCATTAGATAATGTTAACATAATTTTTATGCAGTCTTAATCTGATAAATTTCACAGTACTTTATGTATATCACTGTTAAATTATACTTGTAACATGTATCTTTTATTGTCCACAGTAATGTTGTTCCTTGTTATATTATAAATGTTTCTATGGTAGGTGTTTCTTAGCTTAGAATAAGATTTACATTGAAAAAGAAAATGAATTTCAAACTCAATGACACCAGTATTGCAAGCATTACAACATCTTTCATTCATTGATGTGGAATTATATCTACCACTTTCTATTGCAAGTTTATGTGCACTCAATCTTATTCTACTAACAAGAATCTCTCTGACAGATACTTTTTCTGAGTAAATCAACATATGGACTTCTTTTTCTCGTTTATAATTTTTTTTTTTTTTTAATAAAATTCAAGTTTTTCGTAACCTAAGATTTTTGATGATTGCTTCTGAGTGCACTGGTCAATGATTCTTTGTTTCATGTTTGGTAAAAGGTGTTGAATTGAACCTTTTAAATTATATTTTGTAATGTTTGAAAATCCCAGATTATCTAGAATAGAAAATATTTTCCTAGTCAAGTATTGTAATCACTTGTGGATTGGTAAAGTTTAAAAGCCAAAGAATCAGAAGTTATCAGATGATTCCAATATTTAATATTTGAGAATGAAATTTTGGACCAACGTGGTAGTCTATTAAGTTCTGCTAGACAACCAGCATGGGATATTTTGCAGTGTGCTCCGAGGATATCTTTAATGAATTTTAAATGAAATGTTTCTATATTTGAAATATCTTTGAATGTGAGACCCACTCCCCATATTTCACTACAATAAAGAAGAACTGGAAGTACAATAGCATCAAAAAGTTTTTCTAAAAGTTTACATGGGTTATCAATACATGTACCAATAAAAATTCTTTTCATTTTAAAACAAGCTTTTCTAACTTTTTCAATAAGCACAGCAGTTGCTAAGCTAAACCTTCCATTACATTTCATCATAACACCTAAATAGCAGTATTTTGGTAGAATTTGTATTGTATTGCCACATTACCTTGACGTCTGCCATTCGAGTTAAATATCAAAACTTAAGATTTATCTACATAAATAAGATAACAATGAAGATAACAAACAGTGATCAATCTCATAACTCCTATAAGCTATACAAAATAGAGTTGGGCAGACATGGACCCCTGGATATACCAGAGGTGGGATTAGTTGCCTAAGAGGAGTAAGTATCCCCTGTTGACTGGTCACACCCGTCGTGAGCCCCATATCTTGATCAGGTTATCCATATTCAAAATCAATGTGCCAAGAATGGTCTAACAATCGGTATGAAACACGTCAGACAGCATTTGACCCAATGATAGGTTGTATTGGCAAACTAGATCGTTATAACAACCATAGAATTTGCAAAATGCTGACTTTAAACGAGACTGTTGAAACCCCTGTACCATCAACTTGTTTGTCAGTAGCCTGCCTCAGTTTAAAAACTGACGATATGCAGAACAAGCTCTTGCATATCGAATCAGTTGAGATATATAAACACCATATGCAGGTGATAATGGAATATTGCTACATAAATATGGGAAGTTGACGATGAAGAAGCTGAAATCATCCCATATGTCATAAAGTTGAGCTGTTAGTTTGCCGTTAATATCTACTTTCAATAAAATATCTCAGTATGAAGCAAAAGTGGACAACTCTGTGGTGTCTTTTATTTCAAGCTCACAGGGATATATTGATTCGGCATATGAATGAAAGTTATTATTGTTAATAGATAAAACGTCATCAATATATCTTGTTATATAGTTATATGTCATCTCCAACTCAAAATAAAGACAATTTGATTTGACTTTGCTTGAATTTTCTTTTGGCTTTATTTAGGAGGAAGCTTTAAAATTATCAGGAGTAAACAAGAAAGTCTATACCAATGGCCTGAAAGCATTGGAGAGCATGCTAGACCTTTCAACCAATGTCACCATAAAGGATCTTGCCATACAGTTTGGCTGCACACCTGCTACAGAGTTAGCATCCAAAACTCTCAAAAGGTGAATGATTACCAATACAAGTCTAGTTTTTAAACACATTCTTAATCACTTTTGCCAAAAACAGATGTACAGCAAACAAAAGAATAATCTCATTTCAAAAAATCCCTTCATGTCATTTGTGGTTCAATTTATATGAAATAAAAAATAAAAGAACCTCAGAAATGTCCACATTTTTTCAAATGATTTTAGAATAGTTGCAGTGATGTGAAGATATATTCATTATTTTCAAATCTAAAATTGACCTTGTGATAAGATCTTTATTTTATCTCTTGCAATACTGTGTTGAAAGCTTGTTTAAGAAATTAATAATCATTTTAAAAACTTCACTAAGGTATGAAATGGAGTGGTTGCATTAATTTATCAAATTCTATGAAGCCCAAAGGGCTTCTCATTAGATTTGATCATTTACCGGAATTACTGCACCACTTCATAGCCTATTATAATTTTTCAAAAAATGGCTATTTATTGCTTATATATGTAATGCATTTGAAACAAACTATTTCAGAATTTGACTCAGACCATGACAACTTATATTGCATGGTGACCCAGAAACGAAATGATTCCTTGATGATTCAACTTTGTGCGATATCATTAGAGCTATTATTTCATGACCTAAGATTTCTGCCATCATTCTGAGAGTGCATTTACATTTATCACGCCTCAGACAAAATTGTTGAAATCTGATTGGTCAGATCTTGGTCACATGACGCCGTGAAAAAAACCGTATCATGCGAGTAAAATCCGTATTGGGCGAGTAATTTTATTTATCGTCGGGTTCGACTTGCAGCCGTTTCAAAAGGAAAGACATTTGACTAAGTTGTATGATATAGACCCCCACATATACAGTTAGAGGTCTTCGACGTGATAAATTCGTTTCACAGTCAGTTAGTGACCTGATACGGAAAAATACATGGTGTGAAAAGATAACCCGTATCGGGCGAGGCTTTGCCTCGCCCGATACGGGTTATCTTTTCACACCATGTATTTTTCCGTATCAGGTCACTAACTAACTGTGTAACTAATAGTATTTACCTAAATAGGAATTTGAGTTGGTTGTTGAGTAGAAAGTAATGGGGGTGTTGAATAGGTTGAGGAATTGTACAGTTAGACCAAGCTAATCTTGATGCTGGATAAGACACTGATCCATGTTTCCTTTCTGAGGAACTGATGTATTCATCTTTTCCAGGTTTTTTTTTTATTTGATCAATTTGCCAACTTAGAAGCAACACATATGTCCTCTGACCCCCCCCCCCCCCCCCCCATATTTCATTTAAAACTGAAGTAATTTTTGCTTTGGTATGCTTAAATAACAAAGTAGTACCACAAATGCATACACATCATGACATTATAAAAAAGAATCCAATGAAATTTTTAGATCACCTGAGCCAAAGTCGTTGTCTATCGTCGGCGTCGTAAACTTTTCTCATTTTCGACTTCTTCTCAAGAACCGTTGGGCCAATTTCAACCAAACTTGCCACAAAGTATCCTTGGGTGAAGGGCTTTCAAATTTTTCAAATGAAGGACCATGTCCATTTCAAAGGGGAGATAATCACAAAAATGCAAAAATAGGTGGGTCATTTAAAAATCTTCTCAAGAACCACTGGGCCAGAAAAGCTGAGATTTACATGAAAGCTTCCTGACATAGTGCAGATTCAAGTTTGTTCAAATCATGGCCCCCGGGGGTTGGATGGAGCCACAATAGGGGATCAAAGTTTTACATACAAATATATAAGGAAAATCTTTAAAAATCTTCTCAAGAACCACTGAGCCAGAAAAGCTGATATTTACACGAAAGCTTTCTGACATATTTCAGATTTCAGTTTGTTAAAATCATGGCCTCTAGGGGTAGGATGGGGTCACAAGGGGGATCAAAGTTTTGCATACAAATATATAGGAAAATCTTTAAATATGAGCTAAGGTGACTCAGTAAAGCAATGTGGCCCTTGGACCTCTTGTTAAAGTTTAGTATTGATGGTTGGTTTATTTATCCCAGAAATAACTTCAACAGAATGTTTTTCACTAGCAGATTGTTTTGTACAAAATATCTAAGGAAAGTGTTTGTGAAATCACTTTTGTCTCTTTACTGTACATAACATTTGCCACTCCTTTTGTAACATGAACATTTATGATACAATGGTTTTAACGAAAGAAAAATTTGTTCTTTGAAGTTATGAGGAGGAATATAAATCCAAGTCCTGTACAGAGATGGACTTTTCATCTCCAATGTTCCAAGCCACGGCTCTTTGTGCTGCATGTAGGTAAGTAAAGCAAATACAGTGGACTCCATTTACAGTGTAATGCAGGGGAAACAATTCATTATATCTGTGATTACCATAATCAGATGATCAGCTGATTCCTCATGTAATATATTGATCAGCTGATTCCTCATGTAATATATTGATCAACTGATTCCTCATGTAATATATTGATCAGCTGATTCCTCATGTAATATATTGATCAACTGATTCCTTATGTAATATATTGATCAGCTGATTCCACATGTAATATATTGATCAGCTGATTCCTCATGTAATATATTGATCAGCTGATTCCTCATGTAATATATTGATCAGCTGATTCCACATGTAATATATTGATCAGCTGATTCCTCATGTAATATATTGATCAGCTGATTCCTCATGTAATATATTGATCAGCTGATTCCACATGTAATATATTGATCAGCTGATTCCTCATGTAATATATTGATCAGCTGATTCCTCATGTAATATATTGATCACCTGATTCCTCATGTAATATATTGATCACCTGATTCCACATGCATTATATTAGAATAGGAAATGCATTTTGACAATCTGAATTTTAAATCATGTTATGTGGAGTTGAAATGTTTTTAGCTCACCGGAACTTAAAGTTAAGTGAGCTTTGTCTGGCATCTTTTTGCAAACTATTAATAATTTTGACTTCTCCAGAACCACAAGGCCAATTTCAACCAAACTTTCCATTAAGCATTCTTGGGTGAAGTGGATTTAGAATTGTTCAAATAAAGGATAACGTCCATTTTAAAGGGAAGATAATTAAAAAATCTTGTTCTTAAGGACCAATAGAGCAGAAAAGACCAAACTTATATGATAGCTTCCTCAAATAGGGGAGATTCAAAATTGTGCAAATCATGACCACCGGTTGTAGGGTAGGCCTACAGTCAGGAATCAAATTGTACATGCATGGGAATATTGAGAAAATATCTATTGAAATCTTCGCAGGAGCAGCAGGGCCATGTCTAGTTATATTAATATTAGTGCTATCACTACCGAGAAATTTGGTTTGTATTTTTTGGATTTCGGTTTGTTTTACATTTTATATTTCATTTTGTTTGCTACACTCGCTACGATTGATTCTATGTTTTGTCACTGATATTCTAACCAATGAAATTCCATGTAACATCGGTAATAGTGAAACAAAACATGGTAACATGTAGAAAGAAATCGCTCTTGTTGGAATATTTTATTTTTCATTGAAAGTGAGAGTCAGAAGTCGTTAAATTTAAAAAAGCAATTACAGTCTGCAAAATATTGAAGTGCAATTGTAATGAAGTTTGCGGTGCAGAGACATTGCTCTGGGGTCCTCATTATTCCTTAATTCATTAAAGAGACACTACAGCTCATTTTGTGCAAAAATCATGAAATGACAATTTTCCTAGCGCTTTCTCAATTTTTGTTGCATTGTTGAAAGTATGAACTTTGCGAAAATAACACTTATCTAAAGTTAAAAATTATCGTTTTAACGTAAAAATTAATACTTTTTGATGGCCTATACAAAAAATATCGAGTCTCCTCCTTTCAGTTTTCAGACGCATGCGCATAGACAGTAAACAGTGCAGCATGTCATCCAGTGAGAGAAAGTGTAGTTGATAGATCTAGAATTTTGACAGATTCTGTGAGAAAAAAGGTAAAAATAGAATGAAATAAAACTCATACGTGAAATAAAATTTACCATGGTATCAGTTTGACCGTTGGAAAACAAAGAGTTCGGAGAAACCCATGTAACTCAGTGGCGGATCTAGGATTTCCGAAGGGGGTGTGAAAGTCAAAGATTAGGCACAGTAATCGGCCATTCTGGTGCAAAATTTGGATTTTCATTCAAAATCTGTGGCGTAAAAAGGGAGGGGGGATCCTGCCCCCCCCCCCCCCCCCCCTAAATCTGCCATTGAGACTAGCTGCGAAGACACTACTTTTAAAAGTAAGTGCTATTTTTATCTGAACACGACACGTGTTAGTTGTAAAAACATCGGTCAATGGGAACATGGAAGGGTTTCTGTTGAAATAATGATTGATATAATTACTTATTTTAAGGAGCAGGGAATACTCTTATATTTGAAAGGTGAGTGTGGACCTCCTTGAAGGGGAATTTAGATAATTTCCTACACAACACCTTTGCTGTCATTCAAAACCACGTGATGTAAATAAGCATTCAAAAGTCCGAGTCAGAATGAAGAAACCTTTGAATTCCGAACGATCTTCAAAGCGCAGTTGAGAGTAAATTGATGCATCCCAATTGTTCAAAATTGTCAGTATCGATATGAATTTTATCATTTTATCAATACATGTTTTAAAAAACACTTTATTAAAATGTGGAAAATGAGCTGTAGTGTCTCTTTAAGTTATTTTATCAGACAATATAAAACAGAACCAAGAAAACCAAAACCCCAGGTTTAATTTCAGCCCTTTGTCTTGTTATGTGCTGTTATTATTTTTACTGCTAAAATTTCAACAGCATTGATAAAGTAAGAATGACGAAGTACTGACTGGTCACTTACCAACCTGCATGAAATCATTCTTTTCAAATTTGGTATGAAACATATTTGGAACAAGGGGAACATAAATTGTGGACGGGTGATTCAATTTTATGGAAAGGGCTTATATAGGCATTGTGCCTGCTGCCTAATCCCATTTATGTATGTATTTTCTATATATATATATACATGAATAAAATACTGTTGAAATTAACATAAATTGTAAATTTCAGGATTCCTGCACCCCTGGGGCCTTAGGGGCAGGGCAAAAACTGCCCAAAATTGACCAATTTTCAAAAATCTTCTTCTCAAGAACCGCACATGTGTAAGAAAAACTAAATGCATGGTGATGGAGAGCAGGGATTAGGCCTCTACCAAAATTGTAAATTTCATGATTCCCGGGGTAGGGGCTCTGACCCCAGGGTGGGGGCCAAACTTGGTATATAGTGATAAATGGATAGAGCAGGTACATGTAGTATTTTACCAAAATTGTGAATTTGATTTTCTCCAGAGTAAGGGTTCTGACCTCAGGGTGGGGCCAAACTTAGTATATAGTATGTATGTGTAAGTTTGCTGATACTGTATAAAATCTAAATGCATACTTAGAGATAGCAGAAAAGAATGTACAAAAAATGGTGAATTTCATATAAACCCAGGGTTATGACTTTAGGATGAGTCCAAATTAGTCATATATTTTAATGTTGATACACCTATTATTTAAAGCCTATCAGTGTATGCACTTTTGAGGGCAGTGAAGTTTTAAGAACACATCTTGTTTATACTGTTGCTGAACATTAGAATTTAGCTTAGATATTCAGAACAGGAAATTTTTTCTAGATTTCATAGCCCATGGAAGTAGTGATACTTTTTCACTAGTATTCAGGTGACCGATAAGGCCTGTGGGCCTCTTGTTTGTTACTTTAAAATAAAAACAACAAAATAGTTTTTTAAATTGCATTTATTTATCAGGAAACATGTCAATAACTAAAACACATGTCATTTTCAATATGTTCATCAAGTTCTAGAATAATATGTGCAAAATTATTGAATTAACGTTATTCTCCAAAATGTTATAAAACAAACAAATGTGGACACATTTTCCTTATACCATGGTTTACATATCACTTTTTTCTGTTTATATTAGTAGATGTACATCTGTTATAGTTATTCATGAAAAAATTCATACCTTTCCTTAATAATTTCAAATCTATAGCTTCCAGAGTATGTATACCCCCATAGAAAACCGAAGTCTGGCACCATACTGTTGAGCTATTCAAAATCACTCATGGATTAAAATTTTATGTGATTTCATGAGAAGACACAGATAATGATTTCTTGTCAACTTGGTAAAATGTTTGTGAAAAATAAAGGAAATCTATCGCATAACGAACTTGATAAATAATTTAATGAAAACAGTTATTATCCTTGGATTCAATATTTTGAAACATATCAGTAATTATTCAAATATAACGAAGACTTTTGAAATATTTTATGGCTAACAAGACTTTTTACAATAACTATCGAAAAAGACTCAAACAAAATTTATGTTCCAGTCATTAAATCTACGTTAAAGCTTCATTGCCATTTGTAGATGTGCATATTGTTGGAGCGGGAGGATCCAATTATTTTCCTTAAAGTTATAGTGGATCTAAGAGGGGTGGAGGATGTAAAATAACTTGTGAAGACTTCTTTTATATAGCTTATATGATAGATTTGAACTTTGTACAATGCTGCATTATATCTCCCCTCTTTCAGGGTTCTTATACTTTCTGTCTGTCCGTCCGTCCATCCGTCACAAAATCTTGTGAATGCTTCTCCTCCTATATGGCTTATCAGATAAACATTAAACTTCGTATGTACAATGCTTCATTGCCATTTGTAGATGTGCATATTGGTGGGTCAGAAGGATCCAATTATTTTCCTTGAGTGGATCTCAGAGGGGTGGAGGATGTAAAATAGCTTGTGATCACTTCTTCTCCTATATGGCTTATCTGATAGATTTGAAACTTTGTACAATGCCTCATTATCATTTGTAGATATGCATATTGGTGGGACAGGGTGATTCAATTACTTTCCTAAAAGTTATAGTTGATTTAAGAGAGTTGGAGGATGTAAAATAGCTTGTAAACACTTCTCCTTCTGTATGGTTTATCATATAGATTTAAAGCTTTGTACAATGCTTCGTTGCCATTTGTAGATGTGCATGTTGTCAGGACAGGAGGATCCAATTATTTTCCTAAAAGATCTAGTGTATCTAAGAGGGGTGAAGGATGTAAAATAGCTTGTGAACACTTCTCCTATATGACTTATTGGAATTCTCCTTAGGACCTATATGGCTTATAGGATAGATTTGAAACTTCGTACAATGCTTCACTGCCATTTGTAGATGTGCATATTGTCGGGACAGGAGGATCCAATTATTTTCCTAAAAGTTCTAGTGGATCTGAGAGGGATGGAGGATGTAAAATAGTTTGTGGACACTTCTCCTTTGTGGCTTATCCGGAGTTCATAATGTCTATGTTCCTGCTTATGCTTTCTCCTCCACACCATGCAGTATATTAAGGGGAGGAGGGAGCAGGGGAGACAAATTCCAAGGGGAGATAATATTGAAATAGTGAAAATACATTAACTTTTAAAAATCTTCTCCAGAACCACTGGGCCAATTTCAACCATATTTGGTACAAAGCATCCTTGTGTGAAGAAGATTAAAGTTTATTCAAATAAAGGGCCATGCTCCCTTCAAAGGGAAGATAATCACAAAAATCCAAAAATAGGGTGGAGTCATTTAAAAATCGTCTTCTCCAGAACCACTGGGCCAGAAGTGCTGAAATATATATGAAAGCTTCCTTACATAGTGCAATCTGATTAGACATAGTGCAGATTCAAGTTTGTTCAAATCATACTCGCTATACAAACAAGTTAGTATGTGAGCCGATCTAATGTCTAATTTTAATTAGTTTGCTGTAGATTTAATATTTGACATAATGATATGCAGTCTGTCCTGGTATATTTACAGGAAACTAAAGTTAAAAATAGACAGGAATAAACTGCGAGAGGTGTGCAGCATAAAGAGATCAACGTATGACAGGCTGGTAACGGAAATGGAAATCCATGCAGTGAAAATGATAGGCAAGTGCCGACAGATTTAAGTCTTAAATTCTATTTCAAACATTCTCTGTTAAGAAAGTAAATATTCGATACATCCTCACTAGCCTTGGGTTCCGATCTGCTACTTTTATGATTGCATGCAGCAGATTGGAACCCATGGGAATATCATAGTTATAACTTTGTGAAGGAGAGATGTTAGAAGATAATATGCAACTTCCGAGATATCAGCTCTTCTGTGATAGACGTACGTTCAGTGTTCTGTTGAACGCTTGGGTGGGTACAAGAATTGAAGATGTATAAATACATGTATACTATATATTAGCTATGTAAATACGGATAAAAGTAATGAAAGTGTAAATTTTGTTTATAACAGCGGTTGGTATACATTAAATGACCATATCAAGAATAATATTTGATTGATATGAAATTATTTTTTAATTCCTCCTCTGCACAAGTGATATTTTAATAAAAGAAAAATGGTGATTATCGATTTTTGTTTGAGCTATTTTATTATTGAATACTAATAAGCTTACTAATATTGCGTGTCCCTGCAGTTTGGGTGGTTGCGTGATGTCTGATAATCAGCCTTTAAGGCAATATATATGAAGGCACCGATAAGCATTTGTACCCGCCGTGTGTAGACGATAGTATGATTTGCGTCTCGCTGTGTGTAAGAGTTCCACAAAGGGAAAGAACTATTGAGCAACTTGGAAATTGCGTATTGGCATAGAACTTAACTGATTAACCAGAATGCAGATGGGTTAATTTGTCAACGTTAAAGGACACATCGCATATTTCTAAACTTTTTAATTTTTTCAGCAAAATTAATTCATTTCATGCCTAAAACTACTTTACATGTGTTTTAAATGAAACAGTTTGTGTAGTTTTCGAGTTTGAAAGCGATGAAATTCAAATCTTGTGATATGCATATTTTCTTCGATATTTTACGCGCCATTATCTGTGACGTCATATGCGACCTCGAGTGAGAAGATTTGAAAACAGTTGTTAGCCATTTCATAAACAGATTAGATTTAATTGACAAAAAGCCCAATTATCACATTAACGGCTTGTAAATAAAACTGCATTAGGGTGTTTTGTGCCGTATAAAGATGCACTTGCTGTCAGTAGAGAGAATTTGGACTGTATTTTTTTCAGTATGAGGGACAAGACGTGAATATTTTTTGTTGGCACAACGACTTTGCCATTAAAAAATCAGTAGAATCTGTCCCTGTACTTTTTCAAACAAGCACTTGGACAAAGACGTAGATAAACTGAGAGAAAATAGTTATATCGAAGCTACGCACTGTTACATATAGGGCTACGACATATATGCTTTCCGTTCTGCTCTCAAATTCAATACACACTCGCACCAACTGACCTTCACCTTGTAACAACATATAGGCAGAACATGTGCTCACGTTGTGTTGGTTTCCACCAACTGGTTGTTTTAAAAAAGAAATTTAAAGATAAAAGATAATTGAACTTTCAATTATGAATAATAAAATATGATATTTCCCAACTCTGAATGAAATTATATGCTTTCCTTTTTTTTAAGGAATGCGAACATAACAACAGCACGCCGCGCTTCCACTTCCTAAGTAACAACGTGTAGATTAAAAAAATAATGATTAATAAAATTGCTTGAATAAAATAATTTAAAAGTATTGTGATTTTCGCTATAAATTTGATCATTTTTATTAAAAAAAAATTTCGAAATGCACCCATGACAGCAGGCCTAGTTGTCAATGATACGTAATCGTATCATAATATAGGCATATCTGTTATATGTCTATGGCCTATCTAACTTATCCAAAAATAAATTTAATAATAATTGCTCTGTTTATTTTAGAAAAGCAACAACGCTAATTACAGTTGTTTAAAGAAATGCCATTACCAAATAGTGTTTAAACTGCGATCCCATGTAAACATTATTTACTCGCAAATGCAGATTTTATACTCGCTTTCCTCGCTACATTTGGGTCACTATTTGTATGCACTGGTGGCTAAAAGATATAAGACTCGGGAAATTTGTCAACATCGAATTAAATGTTATCCATGTTCAATAAATTAGGCCCCTAAAACCCGGGTTTTAAAAAATATCTAACACTACTTTTACAACAAGTTGACCGACGAAGGTCGCATATGACGTCACTGTACCATGTGACTACCTATCTAATTAACTAGGCTTTTTGAAATCAGGGCTTAGATTTAAGTCCGTATTGTGGCCAATTATTGCAATACTTCAGTGAACGAACATTACAATTAATTTCTATAAGCATAAGGAAGACAAAATGCATATAATTCTGGATACTTTGAAAACACGATATGTGTCCTTTTAAGTTCACAGATTAAAAAAAAATTAAAATACTGCTTATGGAAGAAGTCAGTTGTTTAACCAAGATAAATTTTAGAAATATTTGTCCCGACTGTTAACATGTTCATAAAATATCGACAGTATCTAGATTAGACTTTAAATAATGCAAGTGACATGCAACACTTCTAATTCGATACTCACTTGTTATTTTATTTTTATGGTAGAGACAAAAACATTTGAAAAACAGAAAAGAAGTAGAGGTCTCCTGGATGAAGTGGAAAAACATCTCAAAGGTATACAGGAAAGTTTAGTCAGAAAAATGTATAAAGTTAACATTTCTCCATGATACATGTGAATCCATTTTTTGTAAGATGAGGGAATAGCCAAGAAACAGAAGAACGAGGAAACTGAAGGGGAAGTGGACGATTATGAAGTCTGGAAGAAAAAGATTTTGGTGGCTGTGGCAGAAGCAAAAGCCAAAGGGAAATGAATCTGATTTAGTGTTGCAATAGGATATACAAGAAACAGCTATTAATGATATATGTATCAAGAAGGTAGTCACAGTTTGCGATGTACAAAGTTGTCAGTTTCAGACAGATTCTTCATAGGTCCATTGTTGTTCAAAAAAGCTTTGTGATTTGTCAGTCATTTGGACAGTCAGAATGCATATTACTGTTAACATTGACTTCCAATAACATTTTCTAAATAAACGGTCACCTGAGTTACTTTGATGACCTATTGCTATTGGTCTGCATCCATTGTGGTCAGCTGTGTTGTAACGATTGAACATTTTAGCAACTTTCTCATGATAACTACCTTTTCAAATTTGGTATGAAGTATCTCTGAAAAGGGGGACAGAGATTGTAAATTTTAGGACTCCTGTGCCCCTGGGGCAGGGCAAAAACTGCCAAAAATTGACCAATTTTCAACAAAAAAAACCCCTCTCCACAACTGCACATCTTAAGAAAAACTAATTGCTATAGTCATGAATAGCAGGAAGGTCTTTACCAAAATTGTAAATTTCATGATCCCCAGGGTAGAGGTTCTGACTCCAGGGCAGGGCCAAACTTGGCATATAATGTTTATTTGCAAAACATTCAAACAACATATTCTCTAATGCTATTGATTCAAACAACATATTCTCTAATGCTATTGATTCAAACAACATATTCTCTAATGCTATTGATACTAAATTGAAACTAGTCACATTATATGGTGTGATTTTATTGTTTGTTTTTATACTCCCCGAAAAATAATAAAGCCAGTCTGTTTTAAGAGCTTTATTCTATGAAACAAGAAAATAATAAACAAAAATATACATCACAAATATTGGAATATCACGTATCAATTCATTAAGCCTGGCAGTCTGACATCCAGCATATTTGTCATACTGGATACAAAGTCTGAAAGACTACCAGCGTCCTAACTAAAATGCCATCTTTAATTTCTGTACAAAACTCACAGCTGATGCAAAATTTCATCTGCAACTTTTCAAAGGAACACTGCTATAATGAACACTGTGGAAATGTATGAAGTATTATACTTCTTGTCTGGTCAGATTTGTTGAATTGTCAGTAACCAAGCAATCCGGGGTCTGAATCCATTGTGGTTTTACCTTTTCACAACACTTTTAGACTAAAGCATATATAACCAAAATTAAGCATACTATAAAAGTACAATCAACTTGTTGACTTGGTACTTACATGTACATACCATTTATATTTTTATCACTTTGTTTTATTTTCCACCTTGATTTGGAAGGAAGGTTTAAGCTCTTATGGAGCACCAAATGAACCTGAACTCAATGGAAGATATCTTTAATTATATGAAGGTATAATCATTTCATTTGATATGCACAACAATTCAATTATTAAAAGATATCATCAAATAATTAATGATCTCTTCAATTCTGAATTATTGTGCACATTAAATGACTTGTTGATAGCATTAATTATTCTGCGAAATTGAGTGCTATAATTGCTCTCTTCAATTTGCAATTCAATTGAAGAGAGCAATGATACTATTTATGCACGCATCAATTCAATTAATGCATTCAATTATTGCTCTCTTCAATTGAATTAATGATATTATTAATTCAATCAATGTTCGTAATTCTTCTAGGGAGAGCACCTGTATAATATATCCAGAACTGAATTATATTAATTTTAATTTAATTGTTGATCTCTTTAAAAGAATTGATGCACACATTAATTCCTTATAAAAAAGTGTCGTAAATGATTAAAGATATCTTAGGGCTGTTCCATTAAAACATATGAGGTACCCGGGGACGGCAATTAAAAAAAAATCTATGGGTGCTTGTCATTGGTAGAAAATTGCATATATGGTGGGTACCTACTGCCAGAAAACTTCATCTGTGGGTGGTTGTTTTGATAAAATCTTTATTTTTTACCGAAACTGAGAGGAATGCAACAAGAGAAGGGAAGGGTTGAAAGTAGAATGTGAAACGAACGCCGTTTTCTGTCTTCATTTTATCTCGGTCGATGAGGTTCCGCGATCCGGTTATCGTTTCCAGTTTGACTCTAAAATTATAGTGACCGCCGACGGGAAATTAGGATTATCTCCCTTGTCCAAAATGGAAAACGAAACGTGCTCGTGGTCCATTGAAACGGTTTTTGATTTTTTTCTAGCTGCAATAATGTAGCCTTATCCAATTTTTTTTTATTCTGACGTTTTCGGGATGAGGCTACCATTCCATAGGATCTCCGTAATGGTGCAAAATAATTTTATGAATAACCGATAATAAACTCTGCACTGTCCCAAATGTTGTTTACAGTTACACCAAAAGGAGTACCAACTTTGTGCTCGGGCATGTCTAATAAAGGTGTTTTTCATTAAATATAATGTACAGCATGCAAAATTCTTCGTCTGCTCCGCCATGCTTTTTATCGCGAAATCTCGTAGGTGGATCTAATGAAAAAGCTAAACATTGACAATCAGCGCGAAAATGTAGTTACTTGAGCCACTTCGACAAAGAAAGGAAAATCATATTGTTGCAGAAAGAATTTACACTCTGCTGTTCGGTTTTTAACTTGATATTAAATTCAATACCGACGAAATAGCTTTCGCCTCCATACTTGTCCTTTGATGTAAATACTACTTTATATGACATATGCAAATGACTTGACAATCGGAAGTTGAAACTTCAGTACATCAAACATGGCGCACAAATATGAATCGAGAAATTGGAATTTATCGCAATTGTTGAAAACGGTAGAATAGAGCCTCACAAATCTTAAGTTGCAGGTTGTAAATTTATATATTGACTAAGAAACATAGAATATCATTTTATTTACGTAAAGAGACACATTTTCTTGTTTTTTAATACTCAAAATACTAGTCAATTTTAAAACTTTTCATAGTTGTTTTTGAACATTTACAATACTAGGCTTTTTATGAACAGGTAGACTTATAAAATTAATTTAGTTCATCATGTTTAAGAAAGACAGTCTTGATAAAATAAATTGATGGTTCTATGATCAAGCTTCATTGATGGCCAGTTATTTGAATGGTGATGACACCGAAGATACTCTTCTCTTTACTATCATGCTTGGGAACATCTGAAAATAGACCTCTATTCAGGGGTTATAAATAGTCATTCATACATATTGAATTTAAAGAAAAAGTGTATTTCACATTTATTTCACTTCTATGGGTGGTGCCGCACTATCTAAAATTGCTTCTGTGAGTGGTCCCTCATTACATTTTTATGCTTCTATGGGTGGTTACCCAAATTTTAAAGTGCCTTCCCCGGGTACCTCATATGTTTTAATGGAACAGCCCTTAGTACAAATAAAAATTTTGCAAGCAATAATTCCACCAAATTGATGTGCATATCAATTGATGTGATGAGAGTAATAATTGATGTGCAAATCAAATCAATTTTTGCTCTCATCAATTGAATTAATATGCACCTCAAATCAATTATTGCTCTCATCAATTTAATTAATGAGTGCATCAAATCAATTATTGCACATTATGTTGAAAAGATATCTTCCAGTTATTTGAGTATATATTAATCTGGTGCTCCATAAGCTTTTGATTTTGATAATTGACTACATCAATACAAGGTTGGAAGTCACCAAGGTTAAAGCATCCTCACAATGTCGAGGTTTTGTGATTACGTACCCTCCCTGTGTGGGGCACGTCATCACTAAACACTTGTGTGGGGTACGTCATCACTAAACACTTGTGTGGGGTATGTCATCACTAAACACTTGTGTGGGGTACGTCATCACTAAACACTTGTGTGGGGTACGTCATCACTAAACACTTGTGTGGGGTACGTCATCACTAAACACTTGTGTGGGGTATGTCATCACTAAACACTTGTGTGTGGTATGTCATCACTAAACACTTGTGTGGGGTACGTCATCACTAAACACTTGTGTGGAGTACATCATCACTAAATACTTGTGTGGGGTACGTCATCACTAAACACTTGTGTGGGGTACGTCATCACTAAACACTTGTGTGGGGTACGTCATCACTAAACACTTGTGTGGGGTACATCATCACTAAATACTTGTGTGAGATATGTCATCACTAAACACTTGACATTGTGAGGATGTGTGGAGTTACATCTATGTAATCACTATAACTTGATATAGTGAGGATGAGGTTAAAGTAGACTGTCTCTTGGATCTGTTGAATACAATTGCATCAGTTACATGTACTTCATGCCTCCATTGGTAAATTATAAAATTCCAGTTTTTGAAGGTTCCTATAATTTCATGAATGGTATATATAAGTAAAATGCTTAGTGAAGTATTTATCCCTTTACATACCTAATATCCATGTACATGAATGCACTTGCTAGAAGTGTTTTAGAATACAGGTATTGGGTAGATTTAGATATCACTGCTTCATGTAAGGTTTCCAATGAAAAAAATCAGTCACAACAAGTGTTTTCCCATGAAAGATATAAACTAGAAAATAATTTCTTAATTGAAGATGCGAAATCATAGTTTAGCGTAGTTTTGTTTGTCATTCACTGTCTACAAGCTGCAACATACCGGCCCTTTCCTGTAGTCAGTACTTGAAAGCTCCAGACATGGCTGCTTTGCGTATAAACTCTTTGAGAACGGATTCATCCAACTGTCCAAAGGCTTGTGTTTGTGTCACTACTGTCATGTGGTTCAAAGCAAAGCGAAAACAAAACTCCTCCAGATCCTAAAACAGAGATCACAATTCATGTAAATATTCTATATCACTATAATTCAAGAAGTTTATTTTCATAATCTTGTTCTGTCTGATTTTCCAGTAAAACACTTTCACAACCTTATTGTTCTGTATGAGTTATCAGCAAAACATCATTTTTCACAAGAAATTAATTTTGTCTCGTTTTTATTTTCACCAACTTCATCCATCCCTAATAGGCAATTTGAAATAATGACTGTTAAGTAATAGTAACCAAAATTGGATTTGAATAAATATAGAATGGATCTTTCTTCAGTATGTGTGGGCAGAAATTGTGACGGTTACAATATACATTACTGGTATATAAAATCATTCATGATAACCCTATTTCGTGTCAAGGTAAAATTGAAAATTTATGTGAAAATAAAATTAAAACGAATTAAAAGAGATTTATATAAAGAAAGAAAGCGTTTCTGTAATGCAGGCAATTATTTTGACTTGGACTAGAATGAGGCTCTGTCATAGGATAAAATGGGTCACATAGTTACCATCTAGGCTTCACTAGGCTGCAAGTAGCATCATTTAGATTGCAACTTTTTATATAACATATTTACATTTTAAAAGTTTTCGTCCTTGACAAAACAAAACACTCATGTTTGTCACTGACTGTCTATGGAAATATGTTGGTTTGTGTAAGTCCATAGAAAGCATGTCTCGCCTTCAGTAAACTTTATAACAACCTATTCGACATATTTTTGCACACAGTCAATAATAGTCCGAAATATCTGACGTTTTCCTGGCTTTTTTATGATTTTGATATTTACCGAGCCAGGAAAACGTCAGATATTTCGGACGTTTTCCTGGCTTTTTTATGATTTTGATATTTACCGAGCCAGGAAAACGTCAGATATTTCGGACTAAGTCAATAACAACCCTAAAAATTAATGATAATGTATCCCTGGGTTGTATTGGTATCAACTCCAAGACATTGATGAAGCTAACATTCATAGGAGGAAAAGTTTGAAATGCAGAAAATTCAATGTGGACTGATCTCAATCTGCACCTGAATACAGGGGTAATCAAAACTTCTGAGACTGGGGCCATGAAAATAACTTTCAAACAGTACTGTATATATTATACACATAGATAAGGATCCTAACTTTAAACAAATATCAACCAGAGCAATGATATGCCTGTTCAATAGATTCGGTGATATATAATAGAATAAACCATTCAATAGTCGACGAAGAGTAACACTTGTGCTGCAAAATACACCCGTCCAATATATTCAGTAATGTGGTAGTAAATCAAAGGTTAACATCCAAATACGGCATTTCCTGTAATATTGGAGACAGACCTCTCTATACGGCATTTCCTGTAATATTGGACACAGACCTGTTTATAAGACACTTTCTGTAATATTGGACACAGACCTCTTTATATGACACTCTGCAATATTGGACACAGACCTCTTTATAAGACACTTTCTGTAATATTGGAAACAGACCTCTTTATAATACATTTTCTGTAATATTGGACACAGACCTCTTTATAAGACATTTTCTGTAATATTGGACACAGACCTCTTTACAAGACACTTTCTGTAATATTGGAGACAGACCTCTTTATAAGACATTTTCTGTAATATTGGAGACAGACCTCTTTATAAGACATTTTCTGTAATATTGGACACATACCTCTTTATAAGACACATTTTGTAATATTGGAGACAGACCTCTTTATAAGACACTTTCTGTAATATTGGAGACAGATCTCTTTATAAGACATTTTCTGTAATATTGGACACTGACCTCTTTATAAGACACTCTGTAATATTGGAGACAGACGTCTTTATAAGACATTTTCTGTAATATTGGACACAGACCTCTTTATAAGACATTTTCTGTAATATTCGTGGTCTTTGGTGATCAGGTCTTCCAACAGTCTGTTGGAATTCCCATGGGCACGAATTGTGCTCCTTTGTTAGCTGACCTGTTTTTATATTCATATGAAGCAGAATTTATTCAAAAACTTCTACGCGAGAAGAAAAAATCTCTCGCTGTGACCTTCAATTCGACTTTTAGATATATCGATGACGTTTTGTCTATTAACAATGATAGCTTTCATTCATATGTCGATTTGATATATCCCTGTGAGCTCGAAATAAAGGACACCACAGAGTCGCCCACTTCTGCTTCATACTTAGATATTTTACTGAAAGTAGACATTAACGGCAAACTGACAACTCAACTGTATGACAAACGGGATGGTTTCAGCTTCTCCATCGTCAACTTCCCATATTTGTGTAGCAATATTCTATTATCACCTGCATATGGTGTTTATATATCTCAACTGATTCGATATGCAAGAGCTTGTTCTGGGTATAGTCAGTTTTTAAATCGAGGTAAGCTACTGACAAACAAGTTGATGGTACAGGGATTTCAACAGTCTGGATTGAAGTCAGCATTTCGCAAATTCCATGGTCGTTATAACGATCTAGTTCGTCAATACAACCTCGCATTGGGTCAAATGCTGTCTGACGTGTTTCATACCGATTGTTAAGCCGTTCTTGGCACACTGATTTTGCCTGCGGATAACTCCGTTTACCTGATCAGGATATAGGGCTCACGGCGGGTGTGACCGGTCAACAGGGGATGCTTACTCCTCCTAGGCACCTGATCCCACCTCTGGTGTGTCCAGGGGTCCGTGTTTGCCCAACTATCTATTTTGTATTGCTTGTAGGAGTTATGAGATTGATCGCTGTTCGTTATCTTCACCTTGCATTGGAGAGATACCTCTTTATAATACATTTTCTGTAATATTGGACACAGACTTCTTTATAAGACATTTTCTGTAATATTGGAGAGATACCTCTTTATAATACATTTCCTGTAATATTGGACACAGACCTATTTATAAGACATTTTCTGTAATATTGGACACAGACCTCTTTATAAGACATTTTCTGTAATATTGGACACAGACCTCTTTATAAGACATTTTCTGTAATGTTGGACACGGACCTCTTTATATGACATTTTCTGTAATATTGGAGAGATACCTCTTTATAATACATTTCCTGTAATATTGGAGACAGACCTCTTATAAGACATTTTCTGTAATATTGGACACAGACCTCTTTATACTACATTTTCTGTAATATTGGACACAGACCTCTTTATACTACATTTCCTGTAATATTGGACACAGACCTCTTTATAAGACATTTTCTGTAATATTGGACACAGACCTCTTTATAAGACATTTTCTGTAATATTGGACACAGACCTCTTTATAAGACATTTTCTGTAATGTTGGACACGGACCTCTTTATATGACATTTTCTGTAATATTGGAGAGATACCTCTTTATAATACATTTCCTGTAATATTGGAGACAGACCTCTTATAAGACATTTTCTGTAATATTGGACACAGACCTCTTTATACTACATTTTCTGTAATATTGGAGATATACCTCTTTATAATACATTTCCTGTAATATTGGACACAGACCTGTTTATAAGACACTTTCTGTAATATTGGACACAGACCTCTTTATATGACACTCTGCAATATTGGACACAGACCTCTTTATAAGACACTTTCTGTAATATTGGAAACAGACCTCTTTATAATACATTTTCTGTAATATTGGACACAGACCTCTTTATAAGACATTTTCTGTAATATTGGACACAGACCTCTTTACAAGACACTTTCTGTAATATTGGAGACAGACCTCTTTATAAGACATTTTCTGTAATATTGGAGACAGACCTCTTTATAAGACATTTTCTGTAATATTGGACACAGACCTCTTTACAAGACATTTTCTGTAATATTGGACACAGACCTCTTTATAAGACACTTTTTGTAATATTGGAGACAGACCTCTTTATAAGACACTTTCTGTAATATTGGAGACAGATCTGTTTATAAGACACTTTCTGTAATATTGGAGACAGATCTGTTTATAAGACATTTTCTGTAATATTGGACACAGACCTCTTTATAATACATTTTCTGTAATATTGGAGAGATACCTCTTTATAATACATTTCCTGTAATATTGGACACAGACCTCTTGTAAAACATTTTCTGTAATATTGGAGACAGACCTCTTTATAAGACACTTTCTGCAATATTGGACACAGACCTCTTTATAATACATTTTCTGTAATATTGGAGACAGACCTCTTTATAAGACACTTTCTGTAATATTGGACACGGACCTCTTTATAATACATTTTCTGTAATATTGGAGACAGACCTCTTTATAAGACACTTTCTGTAATATTGGACACAGATCTGTTTATAAGACACTTTCTGTAATATTGGACACAGATCTGTTTAAAAGACACTTTCTGTAATATTGGACACAGATCTGTTTATAAGACACTTTCTGTAATATTAGAGACAAACCTCTCCTGTTTTTGAAAGATTACATGATGGGTGTATTTTGAGTCATATCTGATCGACAAAGTAAAAAGTATAGACCAACACACGCATCCACGTTCCATTTATTTTGATTCGAAAATACTTTAATTTTATGACTGTACAAAAAAAGAGGAAACAGATTGAAATTCATTGATTTTGTGTATAATATACATACAGTATGATTTATTGTGCACGAAAGGAACGCCACTTAGTAGAAGGGGGAGCGTTTGGGGAACATCTTTAAAGGTCTTGCTTTAATCAAGTGATGGTTGAATCGATTTAAAGTTTCAATCCCCGACAGACCCAAGGTCACATCTTTCCTGTTTTACCAGAACATAATGAACTGGTTTTTAAATTCACTAATAGTCTTATCTAGTGCTGTCTGTTTTAGTATGCATCCTGTTAAAACAAGAGGTACTGTGAGTAATGCTCACTAAGAATACCCCCCGATTACCCCAATCTCCCAAAGGGTGTTGGTAATACGTATAAACTACCTCTTTTCTGAGTGTAAAAAACAAATGGCATGACAAACCGAACTATATTGCTACTTCGATGTCCAGTGCGCGTGACCTTTGACCTTTTGACCCCAAAATCGATAGGGAACATCTTCATCCCATGGGTAGTCCATATGTATGATATGGTGACGGTAGGTGGAAAGGATAACGCTTTAGAGCCCGGAAACCATATTGCTACTTCGATGTCCAGTGCGCTTGACCTTTGGACTCCAAAATCGATAGGGAACATCATCCCATGGGTAGTCCATATGTATGATATGGTGACGGTAGGTGGAAAGGATAATGCTTTAGAGCCCGGAAACCATTGCGTCTACAGACGGACGGACGGACAGACGGACAACCCGATTCCAGTATAACCCCCCCCCCCCCAACCCCCCCACAACTTGTTGCGGGGGGTATAACAAAGTGATTGTTCACAGTACATTCTTTATTAGCATATCGCATGTCAAATATTACAACATTAGATATTTTCCATTTGTATTGTGCTCCACTGACTTTGTAGATTCCTTATTTTACGCGAGTTCCTGATATGGCGCTCGTATAGTCAAATCACGTGAACATGAATTCGCGCTTCGCCAGTTAATCAATACTTCTTGCATGTCTTTTTGCAACAGAAAATTAAAAGCGAGTTATTTCATTTCGCGAGCAATGCCTCTCTTGAAATTACGCGATATCAATTTTTTCTGTATCTTTAGGAATCTACAGTATACAGTTTTCATTGAGTAAGATTCTCCTTCATTATTCTATACAGCTCCTATTGTAAACTCGAAATACTGTTTGACATTATTTGGTTTCAGTCATGATTTTGACGAAAAATGTACATCATAGATTTTATCACTAAGTAACATTCTCGCCTAAATTGATTATTCATAAAGCTATAGATAATAGAATTCGTAGACATGCTAAGCATGTAGGACCTGATAAAAAGCTGGTAGACGTTTTTCTCTATCGTATTCAGCCTCGAATACAACCCCGGGGATGTATATCTCAGAATGACAAGAACACAATACGGCAGGAATGTCAGTATGTACACAGCGGTCACCATGCACAGCATCAGTAGCGTCTTCCTGGTCCCTGACCGCGGACCGAATCTCATGCTATCATTTGACAACGACTCAAATCGCCTATTCCGTCCGGAAAAATTACTGGACGATGAACTTCTAAAGGAATACGCCCTAAACATGTTCTGTCGCGACGGTGAATTGAAAAATTGTCGTGGCTTTGTCGGCGAGGCTTGTTTTGGCGAGAACCGACCATTGTAGCGGGAATCAGTTTTAAACGAATATAGCTTTTGGATTTGCGGATTTCTAGGAATATCCGCGAAAACATCATCTTCAAGGTTTTCATCAACGTCTGACCTGCAGCTCTGACGATTAAAATTGTTCTTTTTTGAATTGCAAGAGTACGAGTCCACGGACCATCTTTTTGGCGAGAAAGACGACGAGATTCTACTGTCTCTTCGAAAACTGGAGGGGCTGATGCGCCTTTGATAGATTGAGCATCCAATCATACAGTAGATGATAATGAAAATGCTGTCTACGACAAAGATAGACAAAATCAGGTAAATTCCATGCCAAAAAGGCTTAATTGTCTTTTGGTTAGAAACATAATCATCGTCTATAAGACAAGTCTTGGTGTGAGACTCTGTAAATGTTCCAAAAAGAACCAAAGCTGGCCACGTGGTTATAAGTGCAACCAAAAAAGAAAATCCAAGGTAGATTTTGCAGCGTGTTACTCCAAATAGCGCCTTTTTAAAAGTGTACCTTATGCCAAATAGTCTATCCAATGCGATACCTAAGAGAGTCATGGTGGAGAAACAATTCAACAAATAGGTCAGCCAGCGAGATACTTTGCAGAGCACGGGGTAGTCAAACGATGTAAAGTTAACTAACAACGCTATCTCAAAAGGCATAGTGGCTAAACAGTTTAAAAAGTCAGTCCAAGCCAGGGTGAGAATGAAGAGTGTGGACACTTTGCGTTTTTTCCTCCACTTCTTGTGGTAGACGCTGCAGGCCAGGGCATTCCCGATGATACCGGTGATAAGGAGGCAGCAGACGTATATCAGGGACGGCAAAAGTTCAGACGGCAGAGTGTTGACAAATGCGTCCATTTTCAGTGAATCATTCGTGCTATTCAGGATACCGACCCTTGAAACTGCTTCAGCCCACGACGAGGAATTCATAGTAAAATCCATTTTGTTGTATTGTCTACAATGAAATCACACTTATTATTAGATACAGTAAGCAAATCCATCCCATGTTTTATTATCTTGCATAAAATGTTTCATATGGTTATATATACATGTACATACGGTTGCCAACTTATTAATTTTATTTAAAAAGGAACAATATTTGTGTTGTCGTTGATATTTACCCTGTAACTGAAAAATACTAAGTATATATATATTATGATTATGATATTATATGCAAAATTATTGATACTTGTCGTTTTTTCGTGGTGTGTGTTATTTGTTTATGTAATATATCTCTCTTGATAAAGACGCGGGTTGCGTCGAAAATTTGAGTTTTAAATAACCAACAGTGTCGTAGCCTTTTCAGTGCTTATATATATATATATGAATTATATATATGAATTCTTTTCTCATGTACTTTAATGCAAGTATTTTTCACATCTCAGTATTTTCTATGAAAGGAACAGTGGTCATAATTCCTATAAGCAATACAAAATTGAGAGTTGGGAAAACACGGACCCCTGGATATACCAGAGGGGGGAATTATATATATATTGATATTGTATATTCTCTATTACGTTTATGAATCATAACAAAATTTGTAAAAATAGAGAAAACGGTGATTGTACAAACTTAGACAGAAACGGTTTTAAATATTGAAAGAAAACAAAATACAAAGTTTTTTCACATACTCACCGGGTGTAAGCCTCGGAAGCGTCTATATACTGAATGAGGAACGAGGTACCATCATCAATTTATACAGTCCACCGCGCATGTCCTAAGTAGGACGCAATTGAAGACAAAAATCGCGCAAAATAATCCAGCTTATTGACGTCCGTCTATCTACTGGACTTCTTGTCGAAATTAAATCTTATCGTATCAGAAAAAAATAATCCGTTCAACTGTTTTTGGAATAGCAATATCATATGATTCTTTAATTCAAAGTATAGTTTGCTGTAAGCAAATTCTGCTCAAATGTGAAAATAGGTAAACAGAAAAACTGCTACCATAGAGACGGTCCGGTGGAAATTTAAACACAAGCCGTAACCTTGAAACTTCCAACATTGACGTCAATTGCCGAAATATTAAATCAGGTCAACATTTAAGGCTCTGTAAATATAGGAAATACCCACCCGACTTTTCCTAGAGTTCAAAAACAGAACATAAAAATATCAGTAAGTTTGAATATTGTGTAAAAACATAGCTAAATTCGTATCCTATATCTATAAGTGGAAAATGAATTGATTCACAGTTGCATGGGTATATCTATAAATGCATTAATAATATTGAAGCGTATAAAGGAGCGAAAACTGTCCCAAACTACATTCCTCATAGTTTGATTTTAAAAATCGGATTTGATGTCATTTGATAAACAATTACAAAGGAGTTCGATTTTTTTATGACGCAAAGCAATATTGTTGTTGCAACAAAATGGAAACGAAGTAACCAAATGTATTGTGACGTCGATCTAACGGCGAAATTTACCGTATATGATGCAATATGAATCTTAAACAAGATGTGTTTGTGAAACACAAATGCCCCCGATAATGGCCAATTCTAAAGATGGCCAATGTCACAAGGACAAATATCTTGGTACCGGTAGAAAGATCTTGTCACAAAAAATGCTCATGTACAATATGAAAGCTCTAATATAAATTTACCTTTTAGAAGTTATGACGAATGTTAATTTTTTTAATAGTAGGTCAAACTCCAAGGTCAAGGTCACAGGGTCAAACATTTTGGTACCCATGGAAAGGTCTTGTCACAAGGAATACACATGTGAAATATCAAAGCTCTAGCACTTACTGTTCAAAAGTTATAAGCAAGGTTAAAGTTTCTTACAGAATGACAGACAGGACAAAAACAATAAGCCCCCCCCCCCCCCCCCCCCCCGATCTCGGGTGGCATTAAAATATATTACGTCAAATTTAACGGCTGTGAATTCCGACTTAAATGCAAGAAGAATGTAAATTTTAAAAAATAATAAATATCATTTTTTGAAAATAGATGAGGGTTAGACCTGCAACAATTCACGCCAGCATATTTTCCACGAATCGCGTGGGGATCTGGGTTAGAATAGGTCCTCAGTACCCCTTTTTTGTCGTAGAAGGCAACTAAATGGGGCGGTCCTTCGGATGAGACCACAAAAACCGAGGTCACAGCAGGTGTGGCACGATAAAGATCCCCCCCTGCTCAAATGCCATAAGCGCCGAGCATAGGCCTAAATTTTGCAGCCCTTCACCGGCAGTGGTGACGTCTCCATATGAG
Organism: Ostrea edulis; assembly: GCF_947568905.1. Lineage (NCBI taxonomy): Eukaryota > Metazoa > Mollusca > Bivalvia > Ostreida > Ostreidae > Ostrea > Ostrea edulis. The sequence continues at coordinate 60,859,768 of NC_079164.1, forward strand.
TGAAATATTCTCGAGAGGGACGTTAAACAATATTCAATCAATCAATCACGAAGCGCGTCAAGTAGATTCATCTTTATACACCATAACCCCTAGGGTCTGGATAGCTGGGAAACAAAGGATTTAGAATATTACGTAGAAAGAAACTTCTTTGAAATTTCCTTGAAATATAATCATATGATTTGTCAAATCATTATTTTTTTTTACAGAGGGAATTATCGTAATTTTTTTTTTTAAAAATCTTCTCAAGAATACCAACGTACCGTTGGTATTCTTGAGAAGATTTTTAAAAAAAAAATTTCAACATATGCAAGCATCTTCATGTAGTGTAAATTTCAATTTTGTTCACACCATCATCTCGGGGATCAGGGCAGACCACAAGAGGAGTTCCAATTTTTTTACTTATAGAAATCTTCTAATGAGTAAAATATATCAAATTGAATAAGCATATTTCTCGAATATAGTTTTGGGATTTGAGGATTTGATGCATTATATGATGGAAAATATAACTGATATAAGGTAAGCAGTACGGGCCAAAGGCCTCTTAATCAAATTTTAAATACACCGCGGAGTTTCCTCATTTCCCCGAGTGATCTTGTCTAATTCTAAACAGATCTATTCTGTTTCGAAAACCGTGTGCAAATAGTCAATTGTGTGAACTTCCTGTAGGAAACATTATATTCTTACACTTTAGGTGATGGGAAGACTTTTAAACTGATAAGACTTTAACAAAATGTCTCTGAAATGATCGTTTAACTTGGTCGCACGCTTTGGTGATACAGAATAAATATTAACCCGTTTTCCCAATGCCGTGGCCGCTCTAGTAAAAATAAACATACCCCAAAGCTTTTAAAAACCCTCAAAGTAAAATTATTTTTACAAACCGGGGATTACAGAAAATAAATTTCGATTTTTTTTTTTTTTTTAAATACATGGGGGTATGAGCTGCGGCACTTCACACGGGCATACTTCATGGCGTTAGCTTGTTGGTTTCTGCAATCCATTGGAACTCAAAAATGTTTGCTTCATTTACACACCCATCTTCATAAGTCAAGGGCAATTGGACGAATCATTAACCCTTGACTTGTGAAGATGTTGCATACCATCATGATGGCACTTGCCTTATAAGCATGGGCAGGTCCAGGATTTCAGTTTAGAGGGGCGTGGAAAATCTTTAGAGACGAGGGATCCGAGGGACGCTTTTACGTCAACAGTGGGTCCAGGTGGGGGCCCAGCCCCCTGAAACTACTGTGTTTTACTGGAGTTTGATAAGGAAATCGCGTAATTACTCATAAAAATTTTAAGTACACATGTTGCAATTTAATTTGGGAATATACAGTGTTTTTTTAAAAACCTTTATCCACTCATGTTTGATGCTGTGTCTAGCATTTTACCACAAACATACTTGGGTGTCGTCCGTATTTCTATACCGAAAGGTTAAAGATATAATTCATTTATAAATGCATCTCTGACAATGAAAACAGTGTTAATCGGGGATGGACGCATATATTTTGTGATCATATTCAACAATTTATTCAGTCGCGTACTAAGATTCATTTCTTAATGAAAATAAAAATTGATACCTGCATCAGTCTAAGATTATATTACATGTAGTTAATTTTGAGGAATTTACTTGCTCAATGTCATTATACGGCTTAAAAATAAAGGCATGGTTCATCATGATGAATTTAAAACACGTGAAGATGCTTTAAAAGAATTGCAATGGTTGACAAACAGAAATCAGACTTTAATACAAAAGGTTTGTCGTAGATTTTTTTTCTTCAATTTATCGATCCAAGATTTTTTCAGTAGCTAGACAGGCTGATATGCTGAGACATTTACAAGCCAATAGTATCGACTGAAGAGTCGGCAAGTTCATATGTACAGGTATTGTCAACACCTTTCATTATGGGTTTTTTTCTGAAATCCTCCGATATACATGTTCTACTATTTGTAACTTTAAGACCTTTTTCAGCGCACCTGTTGATTTTAAGATAATTCATTTTAACTGACACATCCAATATTGAAACCTAAATCGGCATATAAACAGCGAGACTGAAAATTCGATCGGAAAAAATAAATATATGACGTTTATGTTATTTGTATGCATCTACTCCATAAAAATTGTGAATTTAAATTGCATTCTGATTTTTCAGTATAAAGGACATTATTGCATTAAACTTTGAAAATTTATGGGGAGAGAGTACCCCCCTCACGCCCATCTCAAATCCTCAAGTTTACTAGTGAACATTGTTGTGTTTCAAAAATTAGCTGCTTCCGCTTTCATTCAATGGTCAGATGCATGTATAAATCTCATCTGAAGTTTTAAAGTGGCTAGCTGCACCCAGAAATAGTTTCTCAAATCAGTACAAATTGATTTAATCATAAAACACATTGATATATAATAAGTATACGTATGTCAAAAAGGCAGAAAATATGCAAATTTGGATAAAAACATGATTTTTAAAATTTTACTTCAAGACATGAACAAAAGATTCTAGCGGACCTGCGGTTCACCAGCCCATTGCTTTAACCACTAGGCTACGATGATACTTCGTTACTAGCTTGAAAATACGGATGTATATTTAATTGCTGTTATAAAATTTAGAAATTCATTTCAAAATTAAGGATTATCTCCCTCATGCATAGCTCTTATCCTTGGACGAATCTGGCTCCACTTTTTTTGGCACGCTGTTTTTGGCTATATTTAGCTCTAAAACTTCATAGTTATTTCGGATTTCAAACATTTCGGTTGAGCATCACAGAAGTGACATTATTTGTCGAAATGCGCATCTGGTGCATCAAAATTGGTACCGTATAAGTTTTACATACAAACAAATCGATCGATATAAATAATTTCACAAAACATTTAAATCGCCATCTTGTGACGTGTCATAAAGAGTGTAAGCTTTAGTGTAGGGAGCTACCTTAAACATCTGCGTTTATAGAGGAGCGGAGCGGATCGTAAACCCTTGACTAGCGAAGATGGCTTTTATATAAGGTCTTGGGGATTCACCTCCGGTTCCGAGATCTTGTTTGTTCAAAATCAGATTTTTATACGCCCGTCTTTAGAAGGGACGTATTATGATACAGCGATGTCTGTCCGCCCGTCCGTTCAGGGTTTCTATTTTCATTTCTCTGTCAAGCTGAAAATTATTGTGTAGTTCATTTGTGGATCACTCTAGATCATGCAGAATTTTGATTCATTTCAATTGCAGGAGTTTTGCCCCTTTATTTGATAGATTGATTGATTGTATACTGTTTAACGTCCATCTCAAGAATTTTTCACTCGTACGGAGACGTCACCATATGCCGGTGAAGGGCTGCAAAATTTAGGCCTATGCTCGGCGCTTATTCCAATATGGCCATTGAGCAGGGAGGGATCTTTATCGTGCCACACCTGCTGTGATACGAGATCTCGGTTTTTGTGGTCTCACCCAAAGGCCCGTCCCATTTAGTCGCCTCTTACGACAAGCAAGAGTACCGAGGACCTACATATGTACTCTAACCCGGATCCCCACGGGGTCACTTTATTTGAAATTTAATGTTATATGGAGGACAAACGATGTGTCCGTCTAACTCTTTCCACAAGTTTTCAAGTAAGGACCCTCTTATTTTACAGAGTGATTGTATGGGTAATGAAGATGTGCATGCATGTGGCAAGGATTTTGATTCTTTTCAATTTTAGGAAATTACAGGTTGAACTAAGTAAATTTTCAGGAAAGTTGCAAAGCGAGTACATGGTTTGTTCATTTGTGTCCTCTCAGTTTTCCAACATTTTCTAATTTTCTTCACTGTTTGAAAAAACTGACAGATAAATCAATTTTGGGGAAATATTTAACACACAGAGCTCTTGATTTGTCTATTAACCTCCTGTCAGTTTTTAAGCCTAGTGTCTTTTATTCATACATGTACGGTGCAGTAGAAAGTATATTACAGCTTGATAATGGCTGATGCCACCTTCAGTAAATTTCTACAACTCATGGCTTAAAAACACAGTAGATAAGCTTGTGACGTACCGTTTCCGGTATTCTTGTTGTCTAAGGTGAATAAAATAGAGACGTGCAACTTTGAGGAGTAATTAATCGATATGAAATTTTCGTCCGTCTCTTCCGGTAGCCACAGGAAGTAGTATAAAAAGAATCAATTTCTGGTTAATGTTAATACTAGATCTCTCAGAGTCTGTGATAGTGCATCGTGTTCACCGGAAGTGTTTTATCCACATCGGAAGTAAATTTATCCAATCATTTTCTCCTGGTGTTTGTTTTTTGTTTTTTCAAGCACAGCGAAAGTTGTTTACCGGAAGACCTAGTTATTTTTTATTTATTTTTTCATTTTTCAGACTTTTTTGTCCACGAGTGTTCTCATAAACTACAGTAAAGATCAACATGAAACCTTTTTTAGCGTGACAGTATACCATTTGTAGATAGGTTCCATAGGCAGAACGAATGTCATTTTGTCTAAACATGCATGCATTGAATACACGTGAAATGGATTTATGTTATGTGTTCACATCATAGAGTCAGACAGATGATTTCAATATCTATAAATTGCTGTTACATAAAATGTTACGCACACCGTGACTCGCGTATGCACATGTAGAATAACCATAATTTTTGTTCTTGTCTACTGAAAGGACAAGGTACGTTTGGGGCCAAATTTGGCCCCGCGTCCAAATTAAATGATATTCCTCAAAATTCTTTCGTATGGTGTACACTTCCATAAAATGGTTATGAAGTCTTCGTAAAAAGCTTTACTTATGTATAATACGTTGTAAATACAGTATAGTTTACGATAACGTTGTGTCATTTTGACGTTACTTTATGCGACGTCATGAACAAGAAAGCTACGGTTTGTTGTAGTCAAAATTATTTGCTAGCACGTGTGTTAAATTTTAATTGGACGATTTTTAAACCACTGTAAGTTATAACTTCCTTATGAATGGTGGAAACAATGTGAAATTTATACTTTAAGTACATATACATACAGTATATATACTGTAAATACAAATGTCCACTGAAAGACATGAATAAAATGCCGAGTGGTACTCGAGTGCGCGTGAATGCACGCTATTTTCCCCCTTTAAATCTATGGAACTAAAATGGCCATAACTTTCTCATAATGACTGAAATATTATAAAAATGAAATTTATACTGTAGGTGTATGATACGAATGCCTAATGAATGGTGTAAACAAAAATTGCAAAATAAAGTTTGCGTGCGCGTCAATGCACGGTCATAGTATTTTTTAATGTTTGAAATCAATTATTGTTCTATAACTATTTTAGTTTTCAATGAAATGTTTTGAAATTCATGCTGTATCTTTTTGGACTCTTTACTACATCACTTACATGTACCAGCACATGAACTCAATTTTTAATTGGGTAATACTTAAACAACTATATCTCTTATAAGTGAAGCAAAAAAAGTGACACTTTTACTGAATGTATAATAAATGTCTATTATGGGGTGTTTGGGATTAGGGGGGTGGGGGGTGGGTGTCTGTAATTGTCCCTGTTACAGTTAGCACTAGTTATTGTTGTTATTTTAGATCCTCTAATCAAGGTAACTAAACAGACAGACACACTGCACAATACCATAACATGACCTGGCTATGAAGGGGTGTGTGGATAAAAGAATTGATCCATGTCGGGTGTACAAAAACAGTTGATCCATGTCGAATGTATAAAAACAGTTGATCCATGTCAGGTGTATAAAAACAGTTGATCCATGTCGGGTGTATAAAAACAGTTGATCCATGACAGCATATAAAAACAACTGATCCATGTAATGCAGTGCAATCTCAAAATTAGACATTATAATTTCTTTGATGTTTCAAAGAAAAAAATGTTATAAAATAGTTTCACAATTTTTGAAATTCAAATGTCATTTTGTTTGTTCTATAAAGGGTTTGAATAATTGTTTGATTGAATGGTGTTTGAAGTAAAATTGATGCTGGAGAGCAAAGTTTTCTCCACAGATATTGCAGCATACAGAATTTTTTTTATCTAAAAAAAAATGTCAATGGTAACCTAAAATACATGTACATGTAATAATGTACGGAAATGTAAGGGAAATACAAAATTTGTTCAGATTACTTGTTTTCAGATGGCCCCTTGAAACTTGTGATGAGTTGTGGTCTGGTTGCCAATGTCAAAGGTCAACAATGTCAACAGTTCATTACTACCAAACTTTGTTATACAGTAAAGCACAGTTACAACAAACCTCCAGGATTAGTGAAAAACAGTTCATTACTACCAAACTTCTATATACAGTAAAACACGGTTATAATGAACCTCCAGGATTAGCGGAAAACAGTTCATTACTACCAAACTTTGTTATACAGTAAAACATGGTTATATTGAACCTCCCGGGTTAGCAGAAAACAGTTCATTACAACCAAACTTCATTATACAGTAAAACACGGTTATAATGAACCTCCAGGGTTAGCAGAAAACAGTTCATTACAACCAAACTTCATTATATATTGTATATGTAAACAGGGCAGTACAACAAGCATGTTTTCCTGTATCAAGTCCTGTTTACAGATGTGATAAATTGTACAGTATGTACAGATATAAATGTACATAATATCAAAATGTTCAACACCTGTAAACCTTTTCTCTATCATTTCCCAAAATAATTTTCACTGACATCACTGATAAAGTTTTTAACACAAGTCTCAGAACATTCTGATCACCCATCGTAATTTCTCCATACCTTACACATTCTGATCACCCCTCGTAATCTCTCTATATCTTACACATTCTGATCACCCCTCGTAATCTCTCCATACCTTACACATTCTGATCACCCCGCATAATCTCTCCATACCTTACACATTCTGATCACCCCGCATAATCTCTCTATATCTTACACATTCTGATCACCCCTCGTAATCTCTCCATACCTTACACATTCTGATCACTCCTCGTAATCTCTCTATATCTTACACATTCTGATCACCCTGCATAATCTCTCTATATCTTACACATTCTGATCACCCCGCATAATCTCTCTATACCTTACACATTCTGATCACCCCTCGTAATCTCTCTATATCTTACACATTCTGATCACCCCGCATAATCTCTCTATATCTTACACATTCTGATCACCCCGCATAATCTCTCTATATCTTACACATTCTGATCACCCCTCGTAATCTCTCTATACCTTACACGTTCTGATCACCCCTCGTAATCTCTCTATATCTTACACATTCTGATCAGCCCTCGTAATTTCTCCATACCTTACACATTCTGATCAGCCCTCGTAATCTCTCCATACCTTACACATTCTGATCAGCCCTCGTAATCTCTCTATATCTTACACATTCTGATCGGCCCTCGTAATCTCTCCATACCTTACACATTCTGCCAGCTTTGATGACCTATGACATGCCTACAACTTTGCTAACAGCAAATTCAGGTGAAGTTTGTAACGCTGAAATAAGTTTGTCCTTTTAAATGAATACAAAAGAACCTACCTTTGCTTCAAACTTGACAGCAGCTGCATACAACATGGCCACGTTGTCTGTAGTTATTCCCTTTTTGATGATCTGCTCACATATACGCTTCAATGACGGCTCACAGTAGGCATTAGCCAGATCTAGCAAACCTACCACGACCAATCAAACGTGAATATTACAGATAAATCACATTATGCTTACTGTAAACAATATACCAAACTGCTAAAAATCATCCAATTTCTTAATGTAGAGATTCCAAAGAGAGAAAGTAATAGCAACAACGAAAGTAATTTGGTATGAAGAAAGTTAATTTTAGGATGAAATAGACTTTATCAACACATAAATTTATTTGCAAAGGCATATCTCCTTCTGAATTGTTAATCCTGTACTGGTAAGTTGGTAGGAAGTCATACCTATGGCCTGCTCTGGTTTCAGATTGACTTGGTCTGTGTAGAGATATTGTAGGAATGCTTTGTACACTGTGTAGGGAAACTGACTAACTTCTATGGTACTAATGAAAAGTATGAAAAGACATTCTGTAACAAATCATGGTATTATAAATTGAATCCTCCCCAAACAAACAGATCTCACCTCCACCCCCTCTATGTGGTTACTGATTAACAATTACAATCTTACACTGGTGTGTATTATCTTAACAAGAGCTCTGCAAGGTGGGGTGTATTCCCTCAAAATGAGTGTCTAAGAGCTTATTCTATGAAGTCCCATCATGACCTTGACCTTTGGACCCCAAAATCAATAGGGTTCCTCCTCTCTTGATAACAAAGCTACAAGTGAGGTATCAAATCAATAGAGCAAAAAAAGTGGCCTGTAGAGTATCTACAAGCTCGGTGTTACACACACACATACTAACGAATGATCCTATTTAATACTATATCCCTCTCACAATGAATTGCGAGGGGATAACTAGAATAAATACTCACTCTCTCCCATCTTCATCCCAGCAAGACTGGAACATGTTGCGAAAGTGTTCACACCTACGAAAGGTAATGCAGGTATAAAACACAAACAAATTCATTCTGTCTGTCAGTTAACAACCAAATACACGCACTGAACAATCACTTTTAAAATAAATATTTATAATGAATTGAAATTGTTTGTCTCCAGCACTTCGCTATAAGCATGTTTTACTATACATGTTCCTTACTAAAAGAGTAAAATTTAGATTATATTGAGGTTGCACGAAGAATTGGGAAGGAGTGGGGGATTAAACCAAGTGCATACATGTACAAGCAAGCAAAAGTTACATATCAAATACAAACCAATTATATATCTATTTTTCACAGCCATATAGATTGATTTTTTTTTTGCTGATAGCTTTGCATCGATCTTTTGACCCTTACCTTATTTTGAGCACAGATTTGTGAACATATATATCCCTCCCTTCCACTGAAAACTTGATATCAGAAGTTATCTACAAAGTGAAAGTTAATTAAACAAAGATTTAAATGAAGTTCAACTAGATGTTGAGGTTTGAAAAAATTTAAAACAATCAGAAGACAGATTTTAGATCTGATGACAAAACTGAATCTTACTGGGTCATCAAAAGCTTTAGTCAGACTCTCAATAATACTGGAACCTTTTATGTGATCTGTGGGGAAGAACATTGGAGTTCAAGCACAATCTCATTAGCACAAAGAACCTCAATAGGCATCATACATTTTTATTGATAGTCCTCAAACAGAGCACATATTGACACGTGTTACATTTTTTTCATCAGACTTACCCACATTGTATGTTCTCCACGTCACTAATGGGGAAGAGAATGCAGAGAACACATCATCAGTGCAGGTGAACTTAGTGAGCATTGGGGAGGTCAGGGATTGACCCCGACATTGACCCCACATATACACAGACCCCGTCTCTGTCATGGCAGCAGATATGTGAGCATAATGACTGGCTGCTATCTCTACCATTCTACACATACAAATGGAACCACAGATTATACAGGAGAAAAAGAAAATCATTCATCTAGCACAATAATCATAATTAGTCTGGACAAATAAAATCTAGTTACTGTTCACATATCTTAGTATCCTCTGTATATAAACTGTACAAATGTATATTAAGGAAAACCATTTTGCATATTCATTCTTGCAAGCATTACTATTTACTAACTTACAACTAGATGATAGCACTTGGCACATGTATTTAGGATTTATCACAGATCATAAAATACTGTGGAATCATTTTAATTCGTGGAGGCCAATATTCATAGGTAAGCAAAATTTTGCTGTTTTGTGGGGATGTAATTTCGTGGGTAAGCGACAATGTCACTAGGAGAGATAACTCAACTTGGTTTTTAAAACAATGTTCGAGGACACGTAAATTCGTGGGTAAGAGTGACCCACGAAATCCACGAACATCTATCCCCCACGGACAATGATGATTCCACAGTAATGTTTTAATCATCTGACAACTTTAGAAATGTTTTATAAAACTAGTGCTTTAACATACATTGTACATAAAACAAGCATTCTGTAAGTATAGCAATGCAGTACCCTCTACCAGCCCCAAGTCAAGTCCTTTGTAGAATATTCTGCCTGAATAATCTTACGTCAACAGTATATGCATAATGAAAAAAATATATAAAAGAATTTTTATAAATAGGATTCAATAAGTTTCTATAAACTGCTGGGACCATGTCCGGTCTTGAAATTTTAATTGTATGACGCTTTGCATTTTCTTTAATTTCAATATTTAAAAAAAAATCAATGATCATCTGCCAAGGAAGATGTCTTTATCGACGCATCAAACAATGCTTAATTTGTATCCTCAGTCTCGAGTACTACTGCTGTGTTAGGAACAACCTCACCAACAGTATTCTGAACAATGAAGCATACCAGTATTCTGAACAATGAAGCATACCAGTATTCTGAACAATGAAGCATATCAGTATTCTGAACAATGAAGCATATAAAGATCAGCATTTTCACTTCTACCTAGTGTATTAAGTAGTAACAATTGTATTCTACTGTCGTTTCTGTAATCATGTGGTGTCTCCATCTCTTGTGAGTTTGAATAAAGTCAAAAAATTCATATTCAGATATTTTTTAACAAGCGGGCAGATATTATTTTTTAAAACAGGAAATATTATGATTTTGATTTCTCATAAATAGATGCAGTGAATCAGACAAACTGTGTTACAGATTGTTATGTCTTACATTATACAAACCTTGCACAATAAAAGATACAGAGAACTAGACAGAGTACAAGAATTCAGTCAACCATGAGATCAAGTTTTACAACTTTTGTAAGAATAATTCAACTGTGAGGAAAGTGAACCTTATAATATGTATTTACTCATCTGATAACCACATATCAAATCTCAGATTCCTAAGTTAAAGCATTGCAGAGAAAAATCCGAAAAACTTCATTCTGCACTAGGTCCCATAAATCTCATAAAAATCATTCCACTGCAATGAAAGTTAACCTTGATCTGTAAAAATATATTAGTAAATCACAAACTAAATTTTAGCTTCCTTAATCAAACCATGGTGAAAACTAAAATTGAAGAAGTTCATTCAACCATAAAACTAAGTCTTACAATTTTTGTTCAAATAGATCAACCAAGTGAAATTTGATCTGTATCTACTCATTAGGTAACCGCAAGTCAGATTCTTAAGTAAAGCATAGTGGAAAAAAGCATGGAAAACTATATTCGACACAAAATCCCATAAATCGCATGAAAATCACTCAACTGTGACAAAACTTCAACTTGATCTGTAAACATACATTAGTAAATGCATACCAAATTTCAGCTTCCTAAATCAAAACATAATGAAATAAGGCTAGAAAACTCTTTAAGATAAGACAGACGGATAGAAAGAGAGACGGACGGACAGACAAAGTGTAAACTAGTAGTCCTCTTCTGCTAGGCCAGTAGGTGACTAATAAATTGGTGTATGTATAATGTAAACCAAATTTTATTTGCGGCTACTTTATTTTGCGATTCACCTGTGGTAAATTGGTTCGAGGCAAGTAATTTTTGCAACTGAGCCTTTTTTGAGCCTATGACAGACATCCAAGGACTGGTTTGTGATGAGAAATATTCGCGACGATGAGGTTCTCGCAAAATGTGCATAATTTTCTTGCATGTGAATAAAAGTTGGTTTAAGATAATCATTGAAACTAACCTTTCACCATTTATCGTGACTTTGGAAGGTGACACCTGATTGGCCTTGTTACCAGTACCTAGCTGTCCATAAGAATTTGCTCCCCAAGAATATAAAACTCCTTCATCAGACAGAGCCAGAGTGTGAGCATATCCACACACCAGCTAGAACAGTGAAAGAATGACACATTCAATAAAAATACAAAGTGTGAGCATATCTTGTGCATATTTCATGAAAATACCAGCTGTGTTCTACAAACTTATATATTCTGCTATAAATGGAGAGAAAAAAATGCTATGAAATAAGATGAAGTGTTTGACTGCATGTTAATCAGTTTTAAAAATCCTAACGAGATTGTTAATTAATACCTCAACGTACTGAACCCATAAACCAGTTCACAATCATTAGGCATGAGACATACTTTGTCACTGATTCAATGAAAATGCTTTTTAGTGATGGACTATCTGCAACAATCAAATCATCACTAGTTTAAACATTATAGAACTCACTCCATGACCGGTAACAACATGCATGTTAATTTGCCTCCTACCTGGGATATGATGACACCTTGCAGTTGTTGAACACGACATGGATTTGGTTGGTTAACATTATTACCGAGTCCTAGTTGTCCGTTGCCGTTGTAACCCCATCCATACACCTGAAAATTGAATTTTTCAAATTATTCTTATTGCATAATCAAACACAATTTACAAGGCACTGCATCAGGTT